>NC_081566.1:38820418-38928570 GCF_022355385.1 Mustela nigripes | reverse complement strand
GGGGGGGGGGGGGGCGGTGCGCGGGCTCTGCAGCAGAAGGCGCATGGCTGCAGTGGCTTTCCTCAGAGCCCTGGGAAACAGGGTAAGGGTCTCTCTGGCGTCCTCCATCCAGACGGCAGCATCCAGAGAGGACTGTGAGTGCTAGCTGGCGCAGGACCTTAGTGACAGCTCGCTGGCACAAGGTCTCTGGGGACACAGGAAGCCTGGCAGGGCTCTCCCCTTCCAGAGTTGTCCGGGTGTCTGAGGCTAGCCTGGCTTAGGACAGCCTTGTGCTCGGTGGGGTGGTGGAGTGGCCGTGGTGAATGGATGGGGACAGAACAGCCGTGCTCTAGGAAACCCGCACTGAGAGAGTCCTCGGCTCCGTGGCAGCTTGAGGAGAAGGTGGGGTGAGGCAGGAGGCCCCAGGAGGACGGGCAGTGGGGCCCAGGTGCAGCCTCCCAGGACCCAGGGCTGAGTCCCCGCTGCCTCTCCTGAGAATGGGCTTAGCGCCCTGCAGGGGCCACCTCCCTCCTTTTGGCTCCCCAAGCCCAGAGCCCTAAGCCTGAGGAGGATCGGGTGCTAGGGTCTGGCAGGGGACTCGAGCTGGGGCTGGAACTCCTGTCTGCCGTGGATGTCTCCCCAGCACACACACATTGCCCCTCCCGCCCCGCCTGCTTCTTCCTCGGCTGAGGTGCCACCTCCAGACTGACCTCTGGGGCTGCTGGCCCGCAGGACCCGGACGAGAGCGCCCGTATCTCCAGCGCCTTCTTTCGCCTGTTCCGAGTCATGAGGCTGATCAAGCTGCTGAGCCGGGCGGAGGGAGTTCGCACTCTGCTGTGGACCTTCATCAAGTCCTTCCAGGTGTGCCTGCCCAGCCCACCTGAGCGGGGCCCAGGCCAGGTGGACACGGGGGACTTGGAGAGGCTGTGACGGGCATCTGTGTGGCCCGGAGTAGAGCCCCGGCGTGACTATGGGGTGCGCAGTAGAGCTCGGGGAGGGACAGTGCTGCAGAGCAGGTGCGTGGAGCCCTGCGCCCTGACCTCCCTCCTCACCCCCAGGCCCTGCCCTACGTGGCCCTCCTCATCGTCATGCTCTTCTTCATCTATGCGGTCATCGGCATGCAGGTGAGGGCAGGAGGGCCCAGCTCAAAGCAGGGATCTGGGCCACATGGTGGGGGGCGGCTGCAAGACTGGTCGGCTGGGAGCCATCCAGGAGGAGCCTTGGCACACGGGTGGACAGCAGGGGCCACCTGAGGAGGGAATCCGGTGTCTCAGTCTACCCCCCTGCGAACGCTGGCCCCCCATTCCCCACATGGAGTCCCTAAGTTGGCTTGTGCTGGGAAAACATGGTCCTCTCTCCCGCTTCCCTTTGGCTCCGTGGCAAGAACTTCTCCCATTCTTGAAAATAATCCGATTAATCTGGCTTCAGGTCTGCTGTGGCTTGTGCTGAAGGGGATTTGGAGGAGATAGGGGTGAAGGAGGGGAGTAGTGAGGTGGGAGAGGCCAGCAGGGCTGAGGGGAGGCTGCCATCTAGGTCACAGGTGGGGGCCTTTTGTGATTTGCAGATGTTTGGTAAGATCGCCATGGTGGACGGGACCCAGATAAACCGCAACAACAACTTCCAGACCTTCCCGCAAGCTGTGCTGCTGCTCTTCAGGTGTGAGGCTCCCGCTGCCCTGTACCCCTACCTCCCCATCCCCACCCCTGCCCTTGGCTTTTGCTTTGCTCTACTCTGCCCCTAGGCAGGCCCTGGTCTTCCTGGCCCAGGGCCCTGTGCTCTGACGAGATGAGGCTCTCCTAACCTGGTCTTGAAATGTTTAATCCTTTTAGAAGTCAGCTCTGCTGCCCATTGCATGACCCATGCCATTTTTAAAATCCATTTTGAACAAATGGCCCCACATGCTCATTTTGCACTGGACCTCCAAAATGACGTAGCTGGTCTTGAGTGGGACCTCATCCCAGTGCAGCAGGAGACAGAGGCCAAATGTCCCTACACGGGAGTGGTGGGGCCTCAGTGCCCTGTGACCTTGCCCCACCTCGGTCAGCACGGGGTCAGCATGGCACTCTCCCTTGCGGTCCCCGCCAGCAACTTGAATCATGGATTGACTTTGCCCCTGCAGCCAAGAGACCCCTTTTCTTTAGTTTAGCTCCTGCTCATAGTACCCCATAAGGAGCAGTGGAGCCCTAGCACAGAGGGGAAACTGAGGTCCGCCTCGCACTGAGCTACTTGGTGAACCTAGGGGTCTAAACTGCCTCTTTTGGTGATGCGGGGGCGAGGGGGAAGCCCCAGTCTGCCCACCTGTCCACACCGTGCACCCCCCAGGCTTCTGGCCTCCTGAGGGGCCGCCCACGAGCAGACAGGCCAATGGGACCCCATCTCTTCCAGGTGTGCAACAGGCGAGGCATGGCAGGAGATCCTGCTGGCCTGCAGCTACGGCAAGTTGTGCGACCCCGAGTCAGATTATGCCCCGGGTGAGGAGTACACGTGTGGCACCAACTTCGCCTACTACTACTTCATCAGCTTCTACATGCTCTGTGCCTTCCTGGTGAGATGCCCGGAGACGAGCCTACCCTCCCCTTCCCCGGCAGCTTCTGTCCATTCGGGGACATAAGACACAGGAGACTCTGGTTAGATGGTCCCTTGTTCCACTCAGCCTGGGGGGGACTTGATTTTCTGAGTGCTTTATCATGTCCAGAGGGGTTGCTAAAAAGTTTTACCCTTTTTGGTTAGCAATTAGTGATCAAAAGAACTTAAAGGGGTTCTGTCCTGCATAGATAGGGGCCCCCAATAAAGCCACTTGGCCTCCCTATTCCTGTGAAGAGAAAGTTGCCCCATGGCTAAAGCTCTGGAAACAGGGTCCCAGAGGTGGCCTTATGGGGTTAGAAACTGTGCAGATTGTTCTGGAAACCCAGGTCTGCTGTCTGTTCGTGTGGAAGGTGAAGAGCCAGCGCCGTCCGTGGGCTGTCGTTCCTTCACTCTTTCTTCTTTCCTATATTCAGTCCAAAACTGTTGTATGAGCGTCCTGGGCTCAGTGCAGAGGGTAGAAACATGCTAAGACCCAGTCTGGCCCTGAAGGAGCTCCCTGGGTACCGGGGAACCCATGTGGGAGCAAGTCTTGCCGTTCAAAGGGACGGTCACGATACACAGCCAAGGCAGGAGCAGTAATAGGGCATGGTCCGGTGAGGACACCGACGGGGTCATCTCTCTGGGCTGGGGGCAAGTGGCTGAGATCGGAGGAGCTTGAGCTGGGCTTTTAAGGACGAGCACAAAGACCCCCATCTGAGGACACTACCCGTGCGGGAGCACAAGGGTGTGACACGGGTTGCTCATGTCGGGGAGGTAGGTCATTCCGAAGGTCTGCAAGGAAGGACCCCCTTACCCACTGGACGCCCCCCAGCCCTCACCCCTCCCCCCATTATCACCTGCCTTTCCAGGTGGGAACCCTCTCTTCTCCCCTTACAGATCATCAACCTCTTTGTTGCTGTCATCATGGACAACTTTGACTACCTCACGCGGGACTGGTCCATTCTGGGCCCTCATCACCTGGATGAGTTCAAGGCCATTTGGGCAGAGTATGACCCAGAGGCTAAGTGAGTCCTATCTGTAGGCTCTGGGTGGGGCCATCCCTCAGCTGTCCCCGCTTCCATCCTAGACCCCGTCCTGCTGTCCCTGCAGGGAGTCACTCTCCCGTTTTATAAGAATGAGTGGCCTCCCTCTCCCTTCATTATCTGATGTTCCAGATCAGAAAATTGGAGTTTCTTAGGGTTGGAAGGGATCCCACGACCTCCCAGGACAGAAAACCCCTTGACTTTATCGAGAAATGGTCATCCAGCTTTTGCTTGGACACATCCAGGAGCAAGGAACTCAGTGCCTCAGCAGGCCCTGGCTAGGCAGAGTTGTAGTCCCAGGACCAACAGCATCCTAGCGTCATTAAAATGCAGAGCTCTGGCGCCCTGCCCCGCTACCAGGCCAAATTACTGAATCAGAACCCTCAATTATTAGCCTCATCCTCAGGGCGTTTGTGTGCTTGTTAACCCTTGGGAAGTACTACTGCTTTACATTCTTTCTAGAAAGATAAGAAGCTCATATTTGACCAATGTTGCCCCGGCGTCAGGCCCTGTGCTAACCACTGCAAGCCTCTTCTCATTTAATCCTTACCACAACAACCTGTGACACAGCTCTCCAGCTCTCTACAAGTCTCGGGAAGCGGGCTTCCACCTCCAGTGATCCACACCCTCTACATCTGTTAATATAACCCAAGAGCCCCCAGTCAGCTCAAACAGAGCCCAAGGAAAGCTCTGCCATGGTACAAATGAAGTCCAGGTTCCAGACCTGGAGATCCCACATCTGAGGGTATTCTGTTCTCAAAAGGACATCTGCCCCCCAACAAAGAACAGCCCATTCCTGGTGGTGGGCAATAGTGAACCCAAACTTGTTTCTTCTTTAAAGAGGGAGCACAGCTTCTACTTCCTTGGACAATAGGAAGCATTGCCCTGTGGCCTGGCTCTCTTGCCCTTGGTCCCTTGTCTGAGCAGGGAGGGAGCTTCTGGGTGGGGCTGCAGGGAGACAAGTCCATGTGTCCTCCTGCAGGGGCAGAATCAAACACCTGGATGTGGTGACCCTGTTGAGACGGATCCAGCCCCCTCTGGGCTTTGGGAAGTTCTGTCCCCACCGGGTGGCCTGTAAGGTAACCAGCGCTGCTAGGGAGGGGTGGCCTCCAGGAAAGAAAGAGGCTCAGGCACCTTGGGACAGGGAAGCTGGTGAGGGCGGGCCTGATTGGATGAGTCATTTCACAGCAGCCATCTCCTGCATCCCCAAGTTCCTCCCTGAGGACCTCTGGTCTCAGCAGTGTCCCCCCAACTCATCTTTCCATTCCCTTGTGAAGGGTGTCCTGAATCACCCACACCCCCAGCCTTCATGATCCCCCCTCCCCCGGTCCACAGACCAGGCTGGAATGACCTGCCACGCCTGGCCTGGTCCCAGCTCGGCAGTCAGCCACTGCTCTCCCCTCACAGCGGCTGGTGGGCATGAACATGCCCTTGAACAGCGATGGCACGGTCACCTTCAACGCCACCCTCTTTGCCCTGGTCCGCACGGCACTCAAGATCAAGACGGAAGGTGAGGGCTTTCTGGCGTGCGGCCCCCCTCCCTTCTCTCAGAGGATGAATTTTCTGGTGCAGATTCTGCCAGATTGTCAGAGCTAAAAGTTGGAGCGAAGAGCCATGCGGAAAAGTAGGAGGAGGACCCCTGACTATGACCACAACATTCTCATGCCTTTCAGGGCTTAGATAGAGCTCGAAAATTCTCTACAGGCCAAGGTCACTAAGATCTATTCCCACGAAGCTATGTCTGATCAGGGCCGGAGAAATGGCAGTGTTAGCACAGAGGGGAGGGCCACCTGAGGTTTGGCTCTGGGCAGGAGCAGAGGAGCTCCTCAGGTCGCAGTGGGTGGGCAGTCCACACTCAGCTCCACTAACCCCACAGGTTCCCCCCAAACTCCACCAGGAAGGCAGACATGGAGGGAGCTGGGAAAGGAGTCGGGGTGGGGAAGCTTGGTATTATTCCTGAGCCCTCTCTTAGGGCTCAGCTCTATCAGATCCATCCCCCAAGGGCATCAGAACCTCTGTCAGCATCTAGGACAGCCCCAGGGAACGTTTCCTCGGAGGGCAAGAAGAGGAGGGCCAAGAGTCAAGAATTGGAGAAAGGAAGTTAGGGCAGCAGGAAGGCTGCGGGGGTCTTTGGAAAGACCACAGGGCATGGGGATTTGGGGGGATTTTCCAGGGAAAAGGGAAAAGAGTAGGAGACGTCAGACAGCTTTCAAAGGCAGCCCCTTTGACCACTGGAATGTAAGGCTTGTGGGGAGTAAATACATGACCCAAGGTTTGGGCTGCCCCAGGGGGACGGTGATGTCTTCCCACCATGCCCGGTACTCAGCCCAGTAGCTGCCAAAACCAATCAAACAACCAAACGAACAAACAAACAAAACCTCAGCCAACATTTGTTGAGTGAGGTGTTCGGAACCCTAACCCTAACCCTAACTGCCTCTGCCTGTCCCTTGCCCCAGGTAACTTTGAGCAGGCCAATGAGGAGCTGAGGGCCATCATCAAGAAGATCTGGAAGAGAACCAGCATGAAGCTCCTGGACCAGGTCATTCCTCCAATAGGAGGTGCGTGCTGCTTTGAGAGACCAGAGTCCAGAAGCAGCTGAGGAAAGGGGACAAGGGACTTCTCCAGGAAGCCCTGTGAGAATCTGAAAATGGCCCAGACACTTTGTAAATACCTTGGATAGACCCCGTGGTGGCCATCAGGACCGGTGCTAGACTTAGGATGGGAATTGTCCACTGTCCAAGTCAGCAAGGAGAGGCATGTCCTGAATGGCCCGGTCCTGGCTACCCCTGGCTCCCACTCTGAACCTGGTTCAGATTCTTACCCACCTTCAGGACATCCCTTTTTGGCTCCTCTGCAGATGATGAGGTGACTGTGGGGAAGTTCTACGCCACGTTTCTGATCCAGGAGCACTTCCGGAAGTTCATGAAGCGCCAGGAAGAGTATTATGGGTATCGGCCTAAGAAGGACACCATACAGATCCAGGTAAGGCCAACCTGAAGTCCCAGGGACTCCAGTGAGCCAAGTCTCCAGACTCCAGCTCCCTCTTCATGTCCTTGAGGGCCAGTGATAGAGGCCCAGAGGGAAGGATGATGGGACCAAAAGAAATGGGATTTTTTTCAAAAGAGAGATTTGAGTGCTTAAAATGATCCGCTGGTAGGCAAAGAAATTTAAAACTTTGTTTTATCTCATCTGTTTTTTATTTCTATTTTTTGGTGTTAACCAGACACACAATTTACAAATTCAAAAATATGCATGCCTTTGGGCCGTGTGCTCGAAAACATTTCAATTGCAATTTTTACTTTAAAACAATTTCAAAATTTTAGAAGTTGCATGTACAATGGTACAACTTTTTTCCTGAACCATTTGAGAGTAATTCCCAACATAATGTTCCATCAACCCAGAACGTTTTCACATGCAGCAAGGGCATTCTCCGTAATTCTCCTACATAATCACAATGTAACCACTAGAATCAGGAAATTAACACTGAGACTTTATGATCATCAAATCCTCGGGCCTCATGCCAATTTCACCAGTTGTCCCAGTGATGTCCTTTATAGTAAAAGGATCCACTTCAGAATTGTACACAGCATTTAGTTTCTATATCTCTTTAGACTCTTCTACCCAGAACAGTTCCCTGGTCTTTCCTTGACTGACCTTGACACTTTGGAAGATTGCCAGGATATCCTTCAGTTTGAGTTCACTTGTTTTTTCATGATCGGGTTAAGACACACTGATCCTGGACAGGAATGTCACAGAAATGATGCTGTGTTCTCGTTGCAAGCTATCAGATGATACCAATCTTGGTTCATCCCATTGCTTTGATCAACTCAAAAAATGGTATGAATGATATGTTCATTCAAAAGAGATCATTTGTCTCGGAGATTGTACTGGTAAAAAGATTTTTCCACCTAGAGGCCTGGGAGGGTATGAAATCACCCATGAGGTTACGAGAAGACTCCTTGGGAACCATTAGGATTTGGGCCAGCGGTCAGAGCAGGGCCTCCTGGAGCCCTGGGATGTTGAATGTCCAGGAGACAGTGTGGATGGAGTTGGGGCTAGAAATGAGCGAGGCCATGGGAAGCAGTCTGGTCTCTCTCACTAGGCTGGAGGGGTCACTGAGCTTCTGTCCCCAGGCTGGACTGCGGACCATTGAGGAAGAGGCCGCTCCAGAGATCCGCCGTACTATCTCAGGAGACCTGACGGCAGAAGAGGAGCTGGAGAGAGCCATGGTGGAGGCTGCGATGGAGGAAGGGATATTCCGGGTAAGTGAAGACTGTGGCCACCCCATCTGTTCTAGGCATGGGGAGCAGCAACATCCCATAGCGACGAGGGCCAGGAGCCCCACCATATGGGAGGGGAATTTGGAAGGTGAAGGCACCCACAGCCCACATCTCTTGGGACTCAGAATCCTACTGGACCCAACCTACTGAAGTTGTCAAATATGACACATACTCTTTTAGTTTCCTCTACCAAACCTCACTCCTGTCCTCACCTCCCCAAGAGCCCTAGTTGACGTTCATCTCTTCGAATCCCTTCATTCTCAAATGGGGTGCCTACTTGTTTCCAGTTACACTGGTCCTCAATCCTTAGCCCTCTAGAATTTTTTATGACACTATAGAATTAAAAGGTTCTTAATGACCACCTAGTTAAAACTTTTTGGGTTATTCCTGAGGAAATCGTGACCCAAAGAGATGATATGGGATAGCCAATATCACTTCAGCAAGTTAGTTTTAGACATAGGACTAGAACCAGTTCTCCAGACTCCCAATCCAGTGCTCTTTCCATGACAATGTATTTCCCCATCTGGATGTCTGTGTCTCCTACATAGTTCCTTAGGTGTGTCCTGTCTACCCCCATTTAATTGAAAACTCTCTGAAGAGGGAGATCATGAGCTCTTCTCTGCCCTCACAGCCCAGCCCATCCTCCTCTGGCCTTAGAGGATTTGTCTTCCAATGCCACCACTTGTTCCCAGGATGGCAGTCCCCATGCACTCTCAGCTCCCATCCCCCCATCACGGCTCTCAGCCCTTACGCTCTTCTCCTTGACCCTAGAGGACTGGAGGCCTCTTTGGACAGGTGGACAACTTCCTGGAAAGGACCAACTCCCTGCCCCCTGTCATGGCCAACCAGAGACCCCTCCAGTTTGCTGAGATAGAGATGGAAGAGCTGGAATCACCTGTCTTCTTGGAGGATTTCCCTCAAGATCCACGCACCAACCCTCTGGCTCATGCCAATACCAACAATGCCAACGCCAACATTGCCTATGGCAACAGCAACCATAGCAACAGGCAGGTGTTTTCAAAGTAGTGGCAGCAACTGCCAGCTTTGGATGTAGGGGTCCTGGGATAGGGCTGGGAAGACATATTTAGTGGGTTCCAGGTCCTTTAGGAGGAGGACATCCTGAAATGTATAGATTGTCTTTTGCTTGCCTCTGTGTCCGTGGGATCCCACTCCACCTTAAAGCAAGAGGCTGTCCTGGGCTGCGGAGACTCCTCTGGCCAGCAGAGGGCAGCATTGGCACAAATGCCCTGTGGTTCCTTCATTCTGTCCTCTGGTCTAAGGTCTAAGGAGCTGCGACCTCTGGAACATAGCAGGTTAAGAAGAGAGAGAGTTACTACAAAAAGCTGCAGAAAATTAAAGTTAAACTGTTGGATTTAGGTTCTGGGAGATGTCATTGCTAAGTGGGTCTTCTCTCTCCCACCCTGAGCTGCAGACTAAATATAATAGACAATTACGTAAGTGTCACGAAAAACAGCAGGATGAGGGGGAGAGCTTCTCGGAAATCGTCACCTGTGGGCTGAGGTCCAGGCAGAGCTTCTGTTCTAGGTAGGGGGACCTGGCAAGGCTATCACACACCGTCAGAAATAGGCAGGAGAGGGCAGATGCCCGTTGAGCAGCTACTCCTGCCGGGGCTAGGGCTGCCTACACCCCCTTCCATTCAAAGCCCCACAGGCCCGGAAGTGCGCCTGGGCCACCATGTTGCTGGCTGTTCCGGGGCTACAGAAGCATGAGACCTGGGCCTTGACCTGAAAGGACTGTAGTCTCCCTGAAACATGTGTCCTGTGTGCCCTGAGAATGCAGGTGTCTTGATCACCAGGGGCCGGAAAGGCCTAGAACAGAGCTAAGCAATGTTTCTCAGCCTCCATGTGCCAGCCTCCACTCCCCCATTGTCTCTCGGCCTTCCAAAATGGCGGAGCCCGGGGCCTCAGGACACAGCCACTACTAGTTGATCCAGTGTGCCACCAAGGTTGAGAACCAGTGTCCTAGAGGGTGTGAGGCTGGGGCTGCGCCTCAAAAGATGAACAGAATGTGGAAAGGGTAGAAGAACGGCATCTCTTGGGCAAAGGAGAGGAGGTGGGGACGCATTTGGCTTCTTTCTCTTAGCTGGCCAGGACTGGCCGGCCAGAGAGCCGTGTGAGCCCCAGCCTTGGAGTCAGGACACCACCAGTGATGGGGTCCAGATCCTGAGGGGCCACGGAGGGGCGGGATGGCGGGAGGACCAGCAGCCTGCTCTCACTCAGCAGCCTTGCTTCCATTTCAGCCTCCACTATGAAAGGGAGTTCCCTGAAGAGACAGAGACGCCTGCTGCCAGAGGAGGAGCCTTTGGTCAACCCCGAAGGGTCCTGGGTCAGTCTTATCTGGGTGCCCTAGAAGCTGAGCAATCTGCCAGAGAGGGCTGGGGAGCCTGGCTCTCTCCTTACACTAGGGGGATCTGGCTGGGAGCCTGTCGCTATGGGAGCCAGCTGGGCCTGGGGTGGACGAGCTGTCAGCTCCCCATCCGGGTGGGGGAGAAGGGTGCCAAGTAGGTAACTGAGCGAGGTGGGAAGGGGACAGGCCAGGAAACTCACACCCTCGGTACTCCCCTCTCTGAAGGACAGCCCCTGGCCGCATTGACCCCTTGGCCCTGGGGTCCTTCAGGAGATAGTCTGGCGATCTCCCAGCAGGTCCTAGACCACTGTGTATGACATCAGGAGCCTTGAGGATGCCCAAGTTCAATGGAGATGAGGGCACTTGCCCTGCTCCCCAGAGCATGTACACACACACACACACACACACACACAACACATACACACACTTTTACATGGAAACACCAAAGAAGATCTTGGCCAGATCTACTCAAACTCTGGCCCTGATCCCTCCCCCTTCTCAAACCCACAAGGACAGAGACCAGGGCAGGTAGAGGAGCAAGGGGACAACAGAGGGTCCTACCCAGCCTGGACTTGGTTGGATCTTAGCATGTGTACCCCCCCCCCCACACACACACACAGGACACCCTCCACAGCCCCAGGGCTCTCAGGGAGCTCTCAGGGTCTGGCCGCCTGGCTGAGCAGAGCTCCCCTGACTCCGGGGCCCTGGCAGGAGTCAGCAGCCCCTCTTGCTCTTGGTCTGTCTTGCCCCACAGGACCCCACAGCAAATCCTGTGTGGAAAAGCTAAAAGAACAGCTGACCCAGAGAGAAACCCCCAAATCCCAAGCATCTCCTGCCCCTTGCCAGGTAATGGGGCAGAGGCCTGGGAAGAAACTCTATACAGAGGAGGGGGGGCCACCATTATTTGCCCATTAATAACAGAAAGGGTCGGCCTCCTGGGTCCTTCCCTCTCTGTGGGTCTTGGCTGAGGCTCCCTCGGAAGAGCTGAAGTTTCACCGGATCCCAGGGGCTCCAGCATCCCCATTGGGGTTTCTGCTGTTTGCACTTGGAACAGCGTGCCAGCGCCGAGCCTCCCCTGCCTGAGGAGAGGAGGAGGCCCAGCCCGGTGTCTCCGCCCGAGCAAGCATCCCACAGCAGTAGGACCAAGGACAGTAGATCCCAGTGCCAGACTCCAGCGACAGCCCAGCTGATTCAAGAGGTGAGGTGGCGGCGGGCCCAGAGCAGTGGGCAACATTCAGGGGTGGCCCTGGGCTGGCCAAAAGAGGCAGACCCCTGAGGCAGCGCCCCAGGAGAACCCACCCGGCCTTCTGTCCTGCCTGCAGGCTCTGGTTCGAGGTGGCCTGGACACCTTGGCGGCTGATGCTAACTTTGTCATGGCGACCGGCCAGGCCCTGGCAGATGCCTGCCAGATGGCACCAGAGGACATGGAGGTGGCAGCCACAGAACTGCTGAAAAGACAAGAGTCCCCAGAGGGCCTGGCTAGGGCCCGGGGACGCTGGAGCCTCAGGTCCTCGCTGGGCAGCCTTGATCAGCATCAGGGCTCCCAGGAGACCCTGATCCCCCCCAGGCTGTGAAGACCCTCCCAGCATGGGCTTAGAGCTAGCATCCCCCATGGTGAGGGTGGGGTGGTTGGGGCAGAGAAGGCTTAGCCCCCTGCAGAGACTCCCCTCTCTCTCTCTGAATCTCAGAGGATTGGCTGAGTAGGGGTAGTCAGGAACCACTGAAAAAAGATCAGAAAGAAGTTGACTGACGGGCTGTCCTTCTCACCAGCAAAAGGCACGTTTGGATGGAGCTTCCAACGTCATTCAAATAGACCCACCAGTGCCGGTGTCTGGCTGGCAGGAGGCCACTCCCGCCAGCAGGACATTAAAGTCTCAGGCCTATGACATTGGCACCTGGCGCCTGCTTGTCTCCTTTTCTGGAAACATTTCTTTCTCTTCTCCTCACTCTTCCCTCTTCCCCGTTCCATTTCGCAGGAACCCCGCTCAAGGGCTTGGGAGCTTGGGCCTGGGAGGACAGAGTCCCCAGAGGGCCTGGCTAGGGCCTGGGGACGCTGGAGCCTCAGGTCCTTGCGGGGCAGCCTCTGGCTGCAGAGCTGTGGTCCCAGGCTATCTCAGCGCTCCTCCCCTCTCACCTCAACCCCAGTGGCCTCCCCCACACCTCCCCTCAACAGCCTGGTGTCCTCCTCCGCAGAGAAGCAGGCCACCACAGGGTCCCTCCCCCAGCTCCTCTCACCAAGCTGAGGGACTTGTCTGCCTTTGGCTCTTGCTCCCCTCCGCCTCCCCACCCCCCCCCCCCCAGACCCCGTGGAAGCCTGGAATCTCCTCCAGCGGACTCCTGGGATTCTTCCCCAGCCCGGCTCCCATCTCCCCCTCACCCCCTCCTCCCTCTGTCTGTAGGCCACATTCGAAATGTTGCCATCTTAACAACATGTCCTTGCTGCTGTTCTGGTTATCTATATGAGGTCGGTTGGGCTATCTGTCTATCTGTCTGTCTGTCTAGTGCATTCCTGAAAACCGGAGTTCTTACCTGGGTTGTCTCCTCCTCCACATTTTCATTCCTAGCTCCCATTTCTCATCCCCCATGCAGCCTGACTGCTGCCCATCAGTCACCAGTATCTCCTACATCCTTGTTGCCAATCTAGGGGGCCCAAGCCTTTACCTTCCTTGATTTCTAGGCAGTGTTAGGAACAACTTACCTCTCTCTCCTTCCTGACATGCCTATACCCCTGGATCTCCCAAATTTCCTCCTACCCTTCAAGTGCTCCAACCCCACGCCTCCCTGCGAGCTCTCACCAGGCCCACCTACCTCTCTGGTGGGGGATGGATCCCTCAGGGCTCTGTGTTCTGGATCCTTCTTTCCACTTGGGAAGTGTCCCTGGATGCTCTCAGCGACTCGCATTTCAGCTGATTCCCAATTCCATACGTCTAGAGCGTCCCACATCCTTCTCCCCAACAAGTCATGTATGTCCTACCTGTGCCCAAAGCGTATCGTGTCCAAACTCAGCCTTGCTGTCCTTTCTCCAGAGGCTGCAGCTACTCCGGTGTTGCTGATCTCAAGGAAACCTACCCTGTTCAATCCAGAAGCCCGCGTGTGGTCTGGGCTTCCAGCTTGCCCCCACAGACTGTCTGTCTTTGTGTCCACAGTGACTTCCCTGATATGTTCAATCAACGATTCATGCCTCTTCTTTTTTCTTTAAGATCTTTATTTTTTTGAGAGAGAGAGAGTGCATGGGGGTGGGGGTGCTGCGGAGGGAATGGGATGGAGGGAAAGGGAGAAGCAGGCTCCCCGCTGAGCAGGGAGCCCAACGTGGGGCTTGATCCCAAGACCCTGAGATCATGAGCTGAGCTGAAGGCAGACGTTTAACCATCTGAGCCACCCGGGCAGCCCCATTTCTTGCTGCTTCTATTGCAAGAGCCTCTAGCCTGCCATCTTGGCCTCCTCTCTTCTCTTTCCCACCCACCCCGTCTGTCTCTGATCTTTCTAAAAGAAGAAACTGTTATCTTATTTCTTTGCTTAAAAGCCTTAAAGGCACCCCCAAATCCTCAGAATATCATGCAAACCCTTGCCTCTGCTTACAGGCCTCCCCTGGGCCCCTGCCCTGCCTCCTGCTCTCCTGCAGACCCGCCAGGGGCGCTGCCCTCACCTCTGAGATCCACCATGCCTTCATCTCTGGAAAACCATAGGAAGCCTCAGCCCCAGGGATCCCTCCCTAGTCGTCTTTCAGTTCTCAGCTTTGCTATTGCTTCCTGCAGAAAGCTTTCCCCGAACGACCTTCTGAAGCCTGGCCCAGAAACATGGCACCTGTCCCCCCTACCCCCAGTACAGCAGGGGTTCATAACTGCTGGTTTACTGTTACCCTAGCCAAAGCAGGTCCACTTTGTTTGAAGTTACGCCCCCAAAGCTGAGCACTTTTCAACCCAGACCAGTGGCTCCATAACTGTGAATAAATGCAGGACAAGGGCAAGAAGCACGGACGCTTCCCTCCACCCTCTGCCTGCCCTGCGTCCCCCACCTGGGCTCTGTAGCCTCCTCCAACTTGGCTGTCTGTCCAGGCCCAGGGGAGACAGGGAGGAGGCGCTCTGCCTCCAGGGGCAACGAGCAAGTGGCACTTCACCTCAGCCCTACACACACACACACACACACGCACGCACGCACGCATGCACGCACGCGCGCACGCACACGCTCGAATAACTGCCAGGCTGCTCCCATAAAGCCCTAAAGGAACAGTATGGAAGGAGGAGGGCTGAGGCGGGAGCAAAGGGAACAGGCTGGTGTGGGGGGGAGACAGGACCCTCTACTCAGCAGGACTGTCAGAGACAGCATGCCCTTAGGGGCTGGTGGGGCCACCTTCTGTCACTTTGGGGGGGGGGGCACAGACCAGAGGCAGTGTCTGCTGGACCCTGTCTTCTCCTTGCTGATTGCCTGCAGACTTGGAGCCCAGCTGCTGGGTGCGGGGTCTGCCAAAAGGGGCGGAGGTGCAGCTGGCGGGAGGGGACGGGCACAAAGCCTCATGCCAGCCGTGGAGACTAGCAGAGCCCTCCCATCTGGAAGGTGTGAAGCTCAGAGGGACGGTCTCTGGAAAGCCAGTGGGGGGGTGGGGGCGCCCCCCCCCCCCCACTCCAATGTATCTTCAGAGTAGGGAGGAGCTCCGGGGCCCTGCTCTCCGGGTGTGAGTGTGCTGGTGTGGAGGTCAGGCTCTCCATGGGGCTGAGTGATGCTTAAAGGAAACAGACAGGTACTCTGAGCGCCCTGTTTCAGAGCCTCGACAAGGAAGCCAGACGCATTCGAACCTGAATCCCCTTCTCCTACCTTCATGCAGTGGTGTCAGGCAGTTCACACAGCCCTCTTAAGCTTCTGCCCCTCCGTCCGTAAAATGGGACTAATTCCTACTTCCTGGGTGCTGGAAGGTACAACAGTGACCAGGTAAAGACCTGCTTGGTAAGAAGCTGTTGCTTTCTGTTCGATGCTGGCTGGTGAGAGAGCCAGACCCTTAAGCTGGGGCGGGGGGGGGGGGAGACACTGAGCTCGGGGGCGTCCAGGACCTCTTAGGGAAGGCCGGGCCACGTGACTGTCAGACCAGGGATCTCTGGATCCTGCCGCATCCCCCACGGGCCCTGCCAGCTCCCAGGACAGCCTGGGGATGGAGAGGCCAGCTCCTGCCTCCGGAAAAGCCACTATGGAAGGCATTGCCAACCCAGAGCTGACCTTGACCCCCATTTTCCTGGCATCTGGTCCCAATAACGTGTCACTCCTGCCGTGGGGCTGACAGCTTGTGGAGCCAGGTGACTCTCATACTGTGTGACGCCTTTCACTACGGCATTTATCACCTGACAGTGAAAGTCGGAGTATTACGGCATTTATTACCTTGCAGTGACACTCGGAGTTCATAGTTTGTTTTTTCTACTGAGAGTTCCTCAAGGACAGTGAGTTTCTTTATCAAGTTTGTATCCCCAGCAAGGAGCAAAGGAAGGAAGGGAGGAAGGAAGCAGGGGAGGGAGGGACAGATGAGCAGGGTGGGGGGAACAACAGCACAGTCACCGGCTAAATGACATGTATTAGATTGGATTGTTTGAAATTGTTGATATTCGGTCCCTTTTGTCTATGAAACAGCAATTTTATCATCCCTGACCTACTGTAATGAGGACGGTTGCCTCCCCGTCCAGGGGGACCCAAGTAACAGCACTGCCTTTTGCGGGGAGCAGAGACCCCACCTTTGGCTTTGGGGCAGTTGAGACAAATCGGTCTGGATAAGGGCTCACTGAGGTGGGTGTCCCCATGTGGGACTGTTCTCGGGCAGCGCGCAGACCGAGGTTGATGGGGCAGCGAGCGCTGGGGGCTTTCAGCACTTTGCATTGCTGAGATGTCCCCCCTGAGAGGGGAGGTGAGGGTTCACCATAACCACCACAAGGAGGCATCTGTAGGTGGGCGCCCAGCAGCCCTGTGCCAGCCACTATCGGAGGTCGACTATCTCTCCAGGTACCCCCACGTCTGGCCTTCTGCTCTTGGGAGTTTGACCTCCCCCGCCCCCGCCCCCAGGCCTGGGCCTCCCATCTCCTCCTCATTCTCCCTGGCCAGCCCTAGGGCCACTGGTCAGCCTAGGGCGGGGAAGGGTGGGGGTCAGGGGAGACAGATTACAGCCTCTCCCTCTGAGTTCATTCTAATTTGGGTTATGACTTCAAACTCTTCTTTGGATCCTCCAACTCAGTTTGGGAAGTTCAAGAGGAAGAAAAAGTTCTTTTCATGCTCTTTGCATCCACCCCAGTCCTGGCTAATTCTCCTCACAGCAAAGTGTCTTCTCTGTCAGCTGGACAAGCTTCAGGAAGCATATGGGTGGGGGAGAGGACACAGAGTAATTTTTTCAAGAGATTATGTCACCTCAGGCCAGTGCAGGCTGTCATGGTCAAAGGGCCTTTGAAATTCTCCTAAAATCATCCCATGAGATTCAGTGTGTACACACACACACACACACACACACACACACACACACACAGAGCCCGGGGTGCCGGCATTCATCACGGTCCCATGAAATTCGCGACCTGGTATATTTTTGTAAAGGCTCACTTCAGAGGTTAGTCCTGTGTGATCTCCCCCACCACCTCCCTCCAGGTCTCCAACACCCACCCCCATCTCCTCCTATATTTAAAGTGTTAAATGCTTGTTTGCTGGCAATTTGCTCTGCAGGGTCTGGCTGAAGGAAATATCTATTAAAACCCGAGGCAATGCTACAACCATGGGGACTGGAAATCACTAGCTCCTAGGCAGGGTGGGGCTTGTTTGGCAACTTAAGCAGAGGGAAGGAGCTTATGAGGGTGGCATCTGAAGCAAGGGGAAGTGGCTTCTCTGGGGTCCTGGCTAGGACTGCCCCGGAGGTCCCCTCCTCGCCACTAGGTTTGGGACGGGGGTTCTGCCTCCTCCTCCGTCCTTCCTTGGCACCATCTGTTTTCCCCACTCTCTCTTTGGCTTTCCCTCCTTGGCCCCCTGCTTGCCCTTTTTGTATCTGCTTCCCCCACTGTGTGCTTTCTAACTCCCCGCCACTGTCCCTTCTGGGGGAAGGGGGCCCTCCATGAGCCCATAGGCCACCTCGGGCAGGGCAGAGGGCTCAAATGTCCTTCAGGTGAACAGGACTGTAGTTCATTGGCCCCCAGACCCAGTTACCAGCTGCTCTGCTCCCCAATTGGAGCAAAGAAATTAGAGCAAGTTACCTTTTTTAAAAGTTTGTTGAGTTATAACTAATATATAATAAACTGCACATAGTCTATGCGCCCAATTTGATTATTTCTAAAAGATGTATACACAGTTGTGGAACCAACATCACCACCAAGATAATAGATCTCTCCACCACCCCCAGATTTCTTGGTGTTCATTAGTCATCCCCTCTTTGCCACTCACTGCTCTGTTCACTGCCCCTGCCTCCCTCCTCTCTGCACCCCACTGTCCCCCCAGGTCTGCCTTCTTTCACTCAACATTTTTTGGGGGTTCATCCATGCTGTACCATTTTTTCCTCTAAGATTTTATTAATGTATTTGCTAGAGAGAGAGTGTGTGTACAAGCAGGGGGAGCAGCAGACGGAGAGGGAGAAGCAGACTCCCCACTGAGCAGGGAGCCCAATATGGGACTCGGTCCCAGGACGCTGGGATCATGACCTGTGCTGAAGGTGACTGAGCCACCCAGGCGTCTCCAATATTTGTCCCTCTTACTGCTGATAGTGTTCTATTATCCGACCTACATCAGTTGATCCGTTCATCTGCTGATGGACATTGGTGTTGTTTCCAGTCTGGGGCTATGACACAGAAAGCTTCTAGGAACATCTGTGTGCTGGTCACCGCGCGGACCTGTGAAGCAGGTGGCGTCTCAGGGTGCTCCGCTTGCTTTCCTAGCTCAGCAGCCACCAAGGCCTTCATCCATCCTTATTCTTCACCTTAACCCAACACAGGATGAAACGGGACATCAGCTTGCTTGGGTGGGTTCTGCCCCTGCTGCATCTCTCTTGTGGTGTGACTCAGGCAACTCTTGGTGTCCTTTGTTAATACGGGGATGACAGCTCTTCCTTCCCCCTAGAGTCGTTGTGAGCACTACACGAAGCATTTAAACAACCCCCGGCACCATGTTCAGAAATGGTAGCTCTCATCACCCAGCTTGGGCCCTGACTGCATCTATCCACTCCACGATCTGCTTCCTCCAGGCATTCTGAGCTGGAGCTCACACAGGGGCGTCCTGATACCCAACTTGAGAACAGTTTCCCAGGCAAGCAATGGGCAGCAGCACTGGAAGTCCCTTGGATTTTTTTCTAATTACTTCTCAGAGTGGCTCCTGACCCCCGAGGGACAGCTCGGCACAGCTGCCAGAAGACCCCGCCTGAGCCGCCAGGCGGTTTAATACAGAAGCTCCTTTGGGACTCAGTGATCTGGAAACGGGGCAAAAGCTTAGTCAAATCATAGGGAGTCAAGTGGAGTGGAGGCAGAAAGGCTGCCCGCCCCTTTCTACTTTCCCATAGGTTGTCTGGATCAGAATCCAAAAGGGGCTGCTGAGGGTCCTGGACAGGCAGATAGAATCCTAGAAGGTACTAGAGCTCTTTGAGATCTTCACAGCCCAGGGCTCTGAATTCTGGCTCTGCCCCTTTCCTGACTTTATCAACTACAATAGGGCCAGCGAAGCTATGCCAAGGTAACACAAAGTAATTTCAGGGGTTTAACACAACAGAAGTTTATTTCTCACTTAAACTCCATATACAACACTTTGTGGTGTGAGGGCGCAGGGAGCTCCTTATGCTTCCGCTTAGAGGGGACACGTGTCAGTTTGGCCCCCCTCGTCACTGGTCGAAGTCAGTGACGTGGTCCCCAGCTAACTCCGGAGGACATGCAGTCCTGCCCTGTGACAGAAGGCAGAGGGCCGGAAATATTCGGTGCACGGCACTAATGATGACCACGCTAGCCAAGTGACCTCTGAGCCCATTTCCTCTTCTGCAAAATGGGGACAATAACCGTATTTACCTCGGAGATTGTTGGGAGCATTAAATGAGAAAGCTTATGCAACCTCCTTGGCACAGCGTAGCACGTGGGGCGAGTGAAATGAAGCTGAGATGCCCTCCAGATAACCCCCGGTGACGCTGAGACCAGGACTGTTTGTGTACAGAAGGCATCCAGCATGCCAGGCTCCTTCCTGCGGTCTGCAAACACTTACCCTGGCCCCTCTTCCAGCCCCCACCTCCAGGAGCCAGGGGAGGCTGAGTAACTCTCCCACTTCCCTCGACCACCAAGGAGCCCTGGGCCCAGCCGAACCGTATCACCCTGAGCACACCAGCCTCATCCCCACTCATCTTGGAGGTTCCCTGTCTTTCTTCATGTCCATGTGGAGGACAGAGGCCCACTGAAGAAGGGGCTGAGAATCCACGGGCAACGAGAAGGAAATTACTATCTGTTTTGTGCTGAGCGTAGTACTGGGTGCTCAATCCAGGTTGCCCTATCTCAACCACATCACAGTCCTGCCACGAAGTGAGGGCAATTACCCTCATTTTGAGGCAAGGGAAGGGATGTTTGCAGTAGGTCCATAGCTTGCCAAAGTTTACATACCTTGCGAGCGGCGGAGCCGGCATCTGAACCCAGATCTCCCAAATCGGAGCATCACCCCTGGGCTTCCAAGTTGTCTATTATTTTGTACAGTCTTAGCTTTTATCCAGACTCTAAACTCCCATGCAGCCCAGTCCTGGGTGTTTAGCCTCCAGGTCCTTCCCCACTGTTGTGGGCGCTGCCTGCTCTGGGACCATAGGGACCATGCTTTTAGTCCCATGGTCCCCACTCACTGGCTTATTGCACAACTGCGGACCAGTCTCTTTACCCATCCGGGCCTCGGTTTCTTCACTTGAAAACGAAGCTGTAAAACTAGATGATCTTAGGGTTCTTTTCAACTTGAGGGTTCTGGGACATTGAGAATTTACCCCCATTGGTGGGCTCCTCCTGCCTCTGGCCTTCATGGGCAGCGTGGCAAAGCTGAAAGTGGATGAAGAGTCATGTCTGAGGTTATATGGGGTATTAATTAAACTGTCATTAACATTTGAAATAAAAAATAGTTGGGGGTTTTAGGACTGATAAGGTGTTTTTTCTTTTCTTTCTTTCTTTTTTTTTTTTTTTAAGATTTTATTTATTTGACAGACAGAGATTGCAAGCAGGCAGAGAGGCAGGCAGAGAGAGAGAAAGGGAAGCAGGCTTCCCGCTGAGCAGAGAGCCCAATCCCAGAACCCTGGGATCATGACCAGAGCTGAAGGCAGAGGCTTTAACCCACTGAGCCACCCACGCACCCCTGATAGGGTGTTTCTAATCCACAGCAGTTCTCTCTCTCTCTCTCCCTTCTATTTATAACAAATTCTGGTTTCCTCTAAGGATAGGTCTGTCTCCATCTGTAACAGAGGAAGTCAGGCTGAGCCCGCGCCTGAACAAAGACCTCCGAATCCGCACCCTAGTAGACCCTTTCTGGGGTTCTGAGCTCCGGTTGGCAGGTGGAGCTGGGCTCTCTGTCCAGGTCGCAGTGGTCGGTGTGGCCGGACTGGCAGGATGAGCTCGTGCCGCTTCTCCTGTGGAACCAAGGACCGCTGCTGGGGTGGTGCTGGCAGTGAGGCCTGGAGGTCCAGAACTCTGTACTCTCCACCCCAGTCCTTTAGGACAATGCTCGGTTTCTACAAATGTCAATGCCTAGTGCTAATCTTAAAGAAGATAAAAGGGAACAGGACTCAAGTTCAGGCTACCTCTGGAGACATTTTTAGAGCTAAGGTTATCTCTTAGGTATAATGATTTGTTACTGTAGGGTTGCTGCTGAGAGCTAGGCTGTGCCAGATGGCTTCCTCGAGTTGCTGCTGGAGTATTTTAACTACAGGAGTGGGAGCTTCCTGCCTGGGAGAGGGTCCTCCTCAGCTCCCCCACGTTCCCATCTGCCCAGACGCCCACAGCTCCTGTCAAGAGAAATGATGGACGCTCCTAGACACCCTGTGAGGAAAGGCCTCAGCTTGGGGCGAGAACTGGGGCTCAAACCCCAGTCCAAATAGGGGATTCGGGGCCAAACCCGGGATAGTGTGTATGTGTGTGTGCTTGTTTCTGTCAGGAGGAGAGGAAAGGGGCGGGGGTTGGGGGAGATATGCATACAGGGAGCTCTTTAAGAAACTTCAGGGTTAGGGAAGGGAAGGAGAGCAGCTGGGGGGAGGGAGAAGCAGTGGGAAAGGGTGGGGGTGGGAGCCAACCAGAGAGAGGAAGCACAGGCTGAGCTAAAACTGCAGAGAGACTGAGGAGGGCAGGGATTGTCCCCGGCCTCCCGTGACCCATCTAATCTAAATCTCCCCAAGTTACAGTTTAAGCTGTTTCCTGCCACTGGGATCCCCCTCTGACCTCTGTGCCCAGTTTCCCTCCTCACCTCCGGGCAGCAGCGCCCAGGAGTCTGGGTCTGGTCATCTAGATGCCCTCTGCTCCCCGGTGGTCCAGGAAGGAGCTGCTGAGGTGGCCTGAGTTGTGCCTCGCTGCTCCTTCAGGCCTGACATCCTTCAGCCTGGAGGGATGGGCGCGGGGGAGGGGTAGTAGGTGCAGCAGCAGCTCTGGCGCCATTTCCCAGCAGTGGAGCCCTGAGTCAGAAGGGTCATCTACTCTCGGAAATCAGAAAGGACACCTCCTAGAGGCAGGAAACCAGAGATGAGCCCCAGAGTCATCTCTGGGCGGGAGAGCAGCTTTGCAAAAGGCAGCACTATCATCCAGGAGGGCTAAACCTGGAGTGAAAGCCTGGGTCAACCCAGCTTCCTTCCCCCTGGGCAGTTGCCTGGAGGTGATTTGGGAAGTCTGGAATAAGACACAGGGGTTCAAATCCTGGGTCTGTTGCTTTTATGTTGGGTGAAACTCATTCTCCCCTTCTGCAAAAATGAAAAAGTATTAATAATGCCCAGCTCATACATTAGGAGAATGAAAGTAAAAATATGCATAGAAAGTACCTGGTTCTCATAGAGGGTCCATAAATGTTAGCTACCTCCCACCTCTTATTTTGTTGGGAAGATGAGAAGAGACTGTCCAGGATCTGACTCAACACTCTGCGGGCCTGCTGCTCTGGGAGGGGTGAACTACTGGCCCCAGAGAGTGCTTCCTCTAGGTGCAAATGCTAATACAAGATGCAGGATCCCACCAGCGCCTCCTCCCTCTCCTCCACCCCTGGGGCACCGCTGGTGGTGCCCTGTTTTCCATCAGGTTGGGGGAGGGGCGTGATTTGCCCTTGAAATTTGCCCTTGAAGTTATCACTGTTTTGGTTTGACTTTACCAGTGATCTGGACTACTGGATGGAGCAGTTATCTGTGCGGGTGAGTAGGGGAGGGAAGGGAGGAGAATGGCACCAACAGATACATCCTCAGGCCCTAACCCACACCCTTGCCAAAATCTCTGACATAGTTTCATCATCACTGGAGGGTGATGCAAGAGGCTTGGAGTCTGACTCCCCTTCCCCCCCTCCCCCAGAGAGCATCATCCACATCTGGAGCTGCAGCTGGGTCCTCCCCTTGGGCTCTTTCCAGGGAAAGAAGCCGGTTGCAGTGTGGGAAGGGAGGGCAGCTGGTGAGGGCCCTGTGAATGGCCCCAGTGTTGGGAGTTGGGGAGGGGGAGCAGGGAGAAGGTGTCTGGGCTCAGAGGGAGGGTAGGTGGAGTGGAAAGGGAATGGTGACTTCTCAGAGCACTGCTCTTCCCCTTGTCTGCCCTGTGCTTAAAGGCTCCAGGGCCTCCTCGTCCTTTAGATCCCTGTAAAGGCAGCTGCACTGCCTCATCCCCTTCCCCACCCACCTCACCCCTCCAGCCTCTACCCAGGTGCCTGGAGTTGAGTGCCTCCTTTGTTCCCTTGTCTCCCCGGAGCATTTCAGGCCTTCAACAATGACCCTCTGCCCCCACAGCCAAGACAGACTGCAAGCTAGGCTCAGAAGGGTCATCTTGTGGGTCATAAAGGTCAGTGGAACTGCCTGGAGCAGAGGGAGGGGCCCATCTGGTCGTGGAGCTCAGCCAGGAATCAACCAAAAAATGAACTTTAAAGTGCTGTGGGGTGGGGGGTGCCTGGGTGGCTCAGTCAGTGAAGCAGCTGCCTTTGGCTTGGGTCATGATCCCAGGGTCCTGTGATCGAGCCCCCCATCGGGCTCCCTGCATGGCTGGGAGTCTGCTTCTCCCTCTCTCTGCCTGCTGCTCTGCCTACTTGTGCTCTCTATCTCTCTATCAAATAAATAAATAAAAATTTTTTTAAAAAAAGGAAAAAATGCTGTAGCGTGGAGGTGGAGGGAATTTTAGTCACCAGCAAGAATCTCCTTCAATAAAAGTTGACAAATTCACTATTATAAATTAGAAGGGAAGCTTTCAGGGCGCTTTCAAAATATAAACCGCTAATCGTGCGATGGTTTGAAGCGAAGCACTCCGTTGGGGAGACCTGGGTTCTTACCCTTTCTTAGCCACCAAATCTGTGTGACCTTGGGTAGTTCCCCTCTCTGCGTCCCAGTGGCCTCAGTTATGAAACGGAGGTCGCATCGAGGCTGAGATTCTGCAACTCCGGGGGGCCGAGGCTCCGGCGTGGTCAGCTTCTGAGCCCTCCTCCTCCCCGAACCTCCAATCCCGCCTGCCCCCCAGCGAGCGGGTGGACGCGAGCCAAGAGGTCCCTTTAAAGGCTCAAGTCCCGCCCCTACTGCTGCCTCGAGCTTTCGATTGGTGACTGCGGAGAGGGGCGGGGCCAGGCGCGGGCCCGGCGGGACTGGGGGGCGGGTCCTGGGCCGGGCCGGCCCCCGCCCCCTTTGTTCGCGCTGCGGCGGGAGGTGGCTGCGAGGGTGGGAGGTGTGTGCGCGCGTGTGCCGCGCCGTGGGGAGCGGCGGGTCGCGCCGCGGGCTGTCAGCTAGCTGCGCGCCGCCGCCCGATGGCGCGAGGAGGCGCGCGGGCCAAGCCCCGTGAGGCCTCCCCCGGCCGCGGGTGAGCCCCTCGGCTTGCCGCCCGCTAGCATGTCACCTCCAGCCGCCGCGGCAGACTTCGCCAGCAGTGCCCGCGTCCCCGCCTCCCGCAGCCGCAGCCGCTGCCGCTGCCTGGGGCATCGGCCCCCAGACCCCCGCCCTTGATCCACGCCCAGACCCTAGAGCCGGAGGACCATGGCCGGCCAGGGGGACTGCTGCGTCAAGGTGGCCGTCAGGTAGGGACCGGTGGCGGGGCGGGGGTTGTGCGCGGAGGGGCTCCGGCTTTGTCTCGCGTGGGCGTGGGGCTGGGGGTCCACTCTGGAGCCCGCACCCGGGGAGGAGGGGCCGGCATGGGCCGGGCAGGAGGGCACCGTGCGCTGGACGGGCTGCCGCAGGAGATGGGCGGCCCGCGGGCTGCTGGAAGGTGGCTTTGTTTGGGTGGTAATTTCGGGCCCCTCTTGGGAGCCCTTAATGATCAGAAAATCGAATAAACAAGGAAATCCGGTATTTCACACCCAGCCCTGGCCCAGGCCGGAGCGTCTGTGTGTTTCCTCTTCACCTCCCCTTGGGGCTGCTGTCTCATATGGGATATTGGAGGGGGGGAAATTTTCCCTTCATCCACCCCAGTCGTCTAGTTCTGTGCTCTTGGTCCAGCTAGGAAGGCAGCACACCCGCCCTAGTAACTGGTTCTGCAGACAAAGATCGACTGAGAGCAGGGAGGAATGGAAGGGCTGGGGTGGTGCTTTGGCCTTTCATGAGGAGTCAAGGGCTTTTGGAGAGAGTACTGGCCCTGTCCCAAGAGGACATGGGGTTAGGGCAGGGAGAAAGCCGTGTATCTGAGGTTCTACCTCTGAGAGGGCAGGAGGGTGTGTCGCTGATACCCCATCTTCTGGCTCCCAGATAAAATGGAGGTAGGGTGGTGCATGGACTTATCTGGGACTTGCAGTGACATCCTGACAGAATTGAGGTGGAGAGAGGACATGGCTGGAGGGCTTCTATTGGGAGGGGCACACAGAGGTGTGAAGCAGGAAATCATGCAAAGTTGATCCATACATGTCCTTTGTGTTGGGTGGAGACGCTTACACCACATCACCTCTCCTTGGTTTTGTTTTGGGTTTTCTCTTTCAGAGGGGTCTGTTGCTGGGAGAGTGCCAATCTGAGACTGGTCCCCAAGGCAGGAATGATGGAGAAATACAACCATCTCTGCCCCAGGCCTATATGTTTGGGGTGGGGGGATTGGGTCCAGGGCTAGGGTGGGTCTCTGACACCAGTCTCTGGATTCCCTGGGTTGTAGGTGACCCAGATACCAAGAGTCCATGGAAGTCACTCTAGACAGGGCCAGAGATGACTATGGCAGAGCTTTCCCCTCCTGCCCTAGAGCAGATGCCCCCCCACAGGCATCTGGCCCATCCTCTGGAGCCCAGAGAGGAAGAGAGGATGGCTGATCGCAGCTCAGGGGTCAAGGAAGGGAGACTGAGGTGCCTCCCACTCATGCATCAGGCAGCCTCAGCAACACTTAAACAGCTTTGCTGGCCCTGAGCAGCCTGAGAGACAAAGAGGAGCCCTGCAGGTGCCTGGTGGGCTGGCTGGGGCGGGGCCAGGCTGCAGCTTAGACTGACACTGCAGCAGGATCCTGTGGAGGTCGAGGGAGGGAGGTAGGAGTGGTGGGGGGTAGGGGGAGTGAGAAATGTAAATATGACATCTGCAGCAGACTGGGAGAGTCCAAGTGCATCATAAAAGGGAAATGAAGCCCTGGCCCCACTGACTGTGAACCAGGGCTGAGAAGGAAGGGACTTAGGGTGCTTGCTCCTCCCATGGGGCTTTCCTTTAGCCTCCGTCGTCTTACAGGAGCCAGCCAAACAAAGCCCCCTCTACTACCAGCACGGTCAGCGCCCCCCAGGCTAGGCAGGGGCATGGTAAAGTGTGGGAAAGCCCCTTGGAATTGGCACTCTGTGCAGAGCCGGAGGAGAAGCTGGTGTGGCCTTCCCAGCACCACCAACAGAAGGTTTCTGAGACCCTTTCCAGGGAAGGGATTGTGCCAGCCCACTGCACCCAGTTCTTTGAGGGCAGTGGGTATCATCTCTGCTTCTCACTCAGATTGCTCTTGCAGGGTCCGGATGCCCCCACTCCTTGCCTCCCGTTGTTGATCTTGGATGGAGGGGTGGGGAGATTTGAACATCAAAAGAGCCAGACTTGAGGGGGTTTCTGGAAGGTGAGGGCCCAGCCCACTTGTCCCCTCCCACTCCAGCCTGAGCGCCTAGCCTGGCACACGCCAGACCTCAATGGGCAGCCGGCCGTGGAAGACAGACAATGCCTGGACAGAGCCCAGTTTCTAATCAAAGAGCTGAGGACAGGACAAGACTAGAGCTGGGGCTGAGACAGGGAGCAGATGGTGCTACAGAGGACTGAGGGGAGTACCCATGCTTTTGGATTCCCAGTGACCCCCCGTCCCCACCTCTGGAAGTCACTTGTCCCACCTCAAGGACCGGGTGGCCGGCTGGATTGGGGTATTGGAGTAGAGCATTGCTGGGAAAGGCCCAGGCTTTGGAATGGCCAGGGGCCCAACCTGGTGTCAGGCTCAGCTTTCTGACCTCCTAGAAGTCCTTTCTTATATCTAACTGAAGTGTTCTCTGAGCTCCCATGAGAATAACATGGCGAACCCTGGGTCCAACTCTTGGGAAAGGGAGGCCAGGAACGAGACCGACTTTGTTTGGGGTGTGTGTATGTGCGTGTGTGTGCGCGTGCGTGTGCACATGCATGCCTGTGTAAGGGGGGACGTCCTGGTGGGGACTGCTAGACTAGGTGAGAAGTGCCAGCCCAGGGCTCTTTGGCCCTATAATCTCCTTGGGAAGAGGATCAAAGCTGTCTGTCTGCAAATCTCCACAGGGCAGGCTGGGGCTGGGGGAGAGCCAGGGGATGAAACTTGCAGAACCTGGGGCTGTGGGATAAAGGGAGAAGGTCTCAGTGTGAGCAGACCCTAAAAGCCGTACCCCAGGCTTCCCTGAATTCTGGCCCATCTGGCCCTAAACCCTAGCTAGTTGTCTTTGCTCTGGAAATTCCCAGGCCAGCCCCTCTCCAGCCTGCCCTGTGATCCCTTTATCCATTAATCCCCTGTAGATAGGGAGTCAGCTCTCTGGGCCCAAGACTGGCCTGGAACCAGCCTCTCTCTACCTGAGGATGGGTGGGGGGGGTAGGGGGAAGGAGCTTTAGAAGCTGAGTTGTGCCCGGCCCCAGACTGCAACACAGACCCAGCTAATGGGGTCAGAAGGGGAAGGGGTGGCTGTTAAGAAAGGCAAGTTGGCAAAGTTGAAATTGGGGAAGGAAGCCAAGACACATGGTACATTTCCTTAAGACCCTTTCAAGCCCCCAGTTCTGAGCCCCCACCAAGAGAGGAGCCTTCCGTGGGTCCTCACCCCTCCACACACACACACCCCTATTATCTTTGCCTGGTTTCCTTAAGCTTCCTTCCTTTCTTCGGCTGGGGAGGGGAGGTCCCTCTACAGGTCCCACATCCATCTTCAGACACTCCAGAGTTGAGCAGGGGCTGGGAGCGGATGGAGGGGCACCAGCCAGGGACCCAGGGGTCAGTGTTAGATCATACTCCTGCACTCCCTCCTTTGGGCTCTCTGGCTGTAGTTATTTCTGGAGCTTCCAGCTACTTTGAAATCCTGGTCAATGTCTGTCTGCATTTTGAATCCCAAGAACTGGTGTCTTGGGAGAAACAGACCGGAGAAGACAGAGCAAACTGCGTGAAGCGGGTATATGGGTGCCTTCAGAGTCCCTCCTCTGCTCTGGTGGCCCAAGGGCAGCCAGGGCCGATCAATGCCAACAGTGGCCCATGCTGCCATCTGGGAAATCGAGGCCCAGACGGGACCTCCTGTGCCTGGAGACCTGAGAATCTTAGCAGTGGCCTCCCGCTGCAGAAATAGGGCTTATGTCATCACAAGGAAGTGGAGTGTAGTAACCACAGGCCCCGGAAACCATCCCCCCTCCGCCACCCAGCCAGCCTGCAGGCCTAGCCTGAAGCTGATTGGATCTCTGCTTTTGAAACCCTCAGAGTGGGGCTGGGGTGGGGCGGGGGCTGAGGAAGTGGCGGGGGTGACAGGAGCCTGGGGCCCTGACTCTTACTGCTCGCTCCTGGGGGCAAAGGGCAGGGCTAGGGCCAGTGCAGTTCACCCATTGGCTGGGTCTTGGCGCTTCCTTTCTGTTTGTCCTGCTGGGCCTCTGATTTACCGGCTGGAGAATGGGAAACTGGTTTGTTCTTGTTTGTTCATTTGCGAAGAGCGGTGGTGTGGATGAAGTAGAAGAGATACAGCCCATCAGGTGTTGGCTCTTAAGGAGTTGATGTGTAAAATGTTTTTAAAAGTGAGCCCTAACTTACAGTGTGCCGAGGCAGTGTCTGGTGGAGCTACAGTGAGTGAGTGTTAGGTACAGGGAAGAGTTTCCTTCCTTCCCTCCCCTCCCCTTCCTTCCTTCCTTCCTTCCCTCCCCTCCACTCCTCTCCCCTCCCCCCCCCCCCCCTCCCTTCCTCTCCTCTCCCCTCCCCTCCCTTCCTTCCTTCCTTCCCTCCCCTCCACTCCTCTCCCCTCCACTCCTTCCTCCCCTCCCTTCCTTCCTTCCTTCCTTCCTTCCCTCCCCTCCCTTCCTCTCCTCTCCCATCCCCTTCCTTCCTTCCTCTTATTTATAGCAGAAAGTATCCCAGGATGGGAAGAAGACCGAACTTGGGGGTCACGAAGCACCGTGACTTCTTGAACACTTGCCCTGTGCCAGGCAGCATGTCTACACTGCCCGGTTCCACCCCACCCTACCCCACTGGAGCCCCACCAGCTAACTGATGTTGTTGCCATTGTAAGGATGAGCAAACACTCCCAGCCAGTAAATGGAGGAGTTTAGATCAGAACCCTGGGCACTCTCCCTCCAGGCACATGCTCCTCAGACTGCTGTCAACCACCTCCCGTTACTGCTTTCATTAGCCCTTTGCTGTGAGTCGCTTTGCCTCAGTTTCTCCATATGCCCCACTGCACTGGTTGCTGTAATGGCCATGCGGGAAAAGTACTTAGGAAGGCGTCCAGTGCTCTGCAATGGGGGAACGTGTCTGAATTTCCTTTTCTGGGATTGCTTAGCATAGAGCTGCCTGTTCCCCGCTCCAGCCATGCTGTTCGCTCTTGTGTTTGGGGAACTTCTCCCTTGCCAGGGGGTAGAAGTCTGCCTGTTCTCTCTTTCCTTCGCTCCATACTGCTGCCCCTGGAATTGATTTTCCTGCCTGAGTCCCGTCTTGCCACTCTCTAGGAAAGGAAATTCTGGGGGCAGCCCATTTTCCTCTTGCTATCCCTACAAACCCCCACACCAGTCACAGGGCAGAGCCCCGGGTGTTCTGGGTCTCCTCGACTCTCATTTTACCCTCTAGACATGGCTGCCCTTTGGGGAAAGCTCAGGAGGGGTACTGAGAGGCCGCTGGGCTGGGGAGAAGAGGCAGCTTCCACGCCCTGGGAGGGGAGCCAGGCTGGGGCTGGTCAGCCTCGGCTCCAGAGGGTTACCCTTCCGTCCCTCTGGGCTGGGGGTGGTGGAGATCTGTGGGAAGGGCTGTGAAGCCCCATGGCGGGTGGGGGACCTGTGGGTGGCAGTGTCCTGAGCCCTGAAATACTCCCTCTTTACCTCTGGCTGCTCTGGGTGTGGAAGGGAGGCAGTGCGTGGTCCCCTGGCCCCAGATACCCGAGTCCCTATCCCTCCGCCTTGTGCGGTGGAAGTCCACCATCAGAGCAGTGGTGGCGGCCACTTGTCATCTCTCTAGGCTGGCTGGTCCTGCCTGACCCTGGAGTTAAGGTGCCTTGAAGAGAGCCTGGGAGTGGGCACTGAGGACTGAGGACCAAGGGCCAGGGTGCTGGGGGAGAGGCTCGTCGCCCTCCCTAGCCAGCTGCTTGGAGGCCAGCCACCTGTTGCTCTGCATTCCTCAGCAGGCGAGCATCCCCAGGGCCCGTTCCCACTGAGCTGTCCTCCACATGAAGCACATGCCACCACAGCTCTGGGCGCTCCCTGCTCAGCCCCGACTCTGCAGAGTCTCCAGTCTCCTGGGAGGTCATGGGAAACCCCTGCCAGATGCCCCGAGAAGGGAGTGGGACGGGAGAGCCAAGCTGGAACGCAGCTGAGCCGAGCTTCCCTGAGCCAGGCTCGCCCCTCTCCCCGGGCCCCTGCAGCCCAGGAGTCAGACCCACAGGAGTCAGACCAGTGGCTCAGGCAGCTCCTGGCTACTGCTCACAGCAGGGCGGGCTGGTCTCTCCAGTTTAGGATGGGGCCTGGCTCCCTCCCTCAGCTTCTCCTAGCTCTGCTCCCCAGCCTCTGACCCCTCGCCCTACTCTGCTGGGCCTGCTTCAGCCTCTCAGGGGGTGTCGTGGGGCACAGCTGAGATCGTGATACCCTAGGGGCCATGAAGAAGACTCTACCTCGGGTTCCCTCCCCTGGTGGATTGCCTGTCCCTGGTTGTGATGCAGAAGCTAGTGGTCATGACTTGGATAAACTGAAAGAGAAAGTCGAGGACATCTGAAGAAAGAGTGGGGGCTGAACCCCGGGTGCCCTGAATCAATACCTCAAGGCATTGTCTTGGAGTGTCCATACCCTTGCCCTGTGCACTTGAGAACGTGTTTGGGGGCAGAAGTCAAGCATAAGGGGTTGACAGACCCATTTCACCAGATCTGCTAGGGCCTCATAAACCCATGCTTTTCGACCCCACAATACAAAGCCTCCTTGTTTGGGGGTCTTTTCCCTGAGGGCAGTCTCAGGAGGACTGTGCTGGGGGGAGTGTCTTAGAGGCCAGGAGAAGGTCCAGTGACAGGGCGACAAGACCCTCTGGCTATCCCAGGGCTCCCGTGTCTCCCCACTGTATCCCTGCAGCTAAAAGACCCAGCACCCCACACTGGGTCTCCCCACTAGAGAGGAGTAGCCTCTCTGGGAAGATGCCTTCTCTGGGCTAAGTCAGCTAAAAGGCCCCGGGTGTCTGGGAGCCAGACTCCCCTGAGAGAGCCGGGATTTTGCTTCCAGCCTCCTTCCCCAGAGCTGGCAGGCTGCCAGTGGGGAGGAGGAGGAGCGGATGCTCATTAGAGTGGGGGTGTAGACGCCCTCTTTCTGCTGCTGGGGAGAGTTGCCTTCCTCTGGCAGGCAAGCAGCTCCTGGGTTCTTGGCTCCGTGCTTCTCCATGCTCTGGGCCTCCACTCTCAGTTCTACAAAACGGGGGAAATGCTTTCCCGACAGAGTGCTCGTGGCGCTGCTGGCAGCTGTCGGTAGGATCAGTCCAGGGATTCTCTGAGGGGATCATTTTTCCCCAGTGCAACCTCCCTCCTGCCCTGGTGCGGGGCTGCTCAGTGGAGGCAGCCGGATTGGGCAGGGGCAGGCTTGGCTTGCATTTCATTTCCACCATTACAAATGGCGTGACTTTGGGCTGGTGAAATTTCACTTTTCCCAGCCTCAGTAAAATGAGGCGAATGCCCCTTGCTCCCCAGGGCTGTTATAACTCATTACATGTGTTCCTGCATGCATATGAGCTTGACACATAGGTTCTCAAAACATGTTAGGTGTTGTCCTGATCAGGGGTGGAAAAAGCACAGAAGCAGCAAGAATGGTATCGGTGACTATGATTTCTCAGGAAAAAGATTCCCAAGAATCCCAGGCTCCCCTTGCCCCCAGCTTAGTGAGCTTTGCAAGCAGGAAGTTCTTTTTGCTGGTTTATCTAAATCCCTCCTGCTGTAGCTGAGTTCCCCTTTGATCTGTCACTGATGAGGAAGAGCTGGTCCCTGGCAGGTCACAGAGTGGCTCAGTGACTCAGTGTGCCAGGCAGACTGGAGGTCATGGCGCTCCTCTCTGTGTCCCCTGCTTCTCTGCCTACCCACCCCCCCAACTTGCGCACAACAGCTCAGCTCCAGTTGAGCCTGGGAGGCTGGAGCCAGGCAAACCACCTGGGGTTGGGCAGAAGGAAAGTCATGGAATCTGGCCAACCTCAGGCTTGGGGGCAGCGCACTTAGGGACCAGGGAGGGGATGAACTTCCTCATTTCTCTGTTTCTCCTTGGGGCCGTTACACTAGCCTGTGGGAGCTCCTTTTCAGGATTCCAGAAAGGTACCAAGGGTCCTGTAGAAGAAAAGGGCAGAGAGGCTTCTACCCCTCCCCCCTCCCCGGGCTTCTTCCAAAGGGGCTGGTTATCATGGTGTTTTTGGCCATTAGAGGGGTGATTCCAGCCTAAGTCCCTGGTTCTTCTCAAAGCCTTTGAGGGAGAGTCTGGTAAGAGGTTGTCTCCCAGCCTGGAAGTCCCCAAAGTGCAGATTACTCACAAGTGGGCAGCTAGCTGTGCGTGCTAGTTCTCTCCAGCTCTCCCGGGTTGACTCTTTGGGGCTGATGGCTGGTAGAGGTAATCTTCCTAGAAGACCTTCTTATTAATACCTATGTGACCTTGAACCCAGTTAATTTCCTCTGAACTCTCCTTTGTAAACTAGGAACAAGAACACCCCCATTAGAGTGAAATGATTTGTGTAATGATGTAGCGCGCAAAGCTTCGTAGGCACAGAGTCTAGCAAAAAGGCAGCCTTGCTCTGTATGTGTGGGAACTTACTAACTGGGGAAGTTGAGTAAGCAGAGCTGTGAAGGGGTTCCAGGGGCTAGCAAAGAAAGGCGTCAGGAATCACAGACCTCTGCAACAGTTCTTGGGTATAATGATACCATTATTTTAATATCACAGCTTGTGACCTCTCAGTGACAAAACTCTTCGAAGAGGAAAGGCCTGGGGTTGCACCCTTAGAGCTCCGGGAGCTCCTAACTAACTGGGGGACAACTCAAGAGCCCTGGGAGAGGCCTTAGCCGGCTGATTGGGTGTGACTAACTTCACCTGAGACGCTGAATCCACCCTTAGGAGCCCAAGGTCATTGAGCGGAGCCCCTCGGGGGTAGTGATTGGCTGGCTTTCTGTGACGTCACTGAGGAGGGGTTGGAGTGAGGGAGTTAGCCCCATCCTCCTCCGTCCCCAGCCCTCCTACCCGCCCGGCGCGGGTCGGGTTTGGGGCTCTGGGCACGTTACCCTCGCAAAAGGAGTTGTTCTCCTTGGCAGACCTTCAGCGCCCCGCAGGGCCTGCCTCCTCCCAGTCTGCTCTGTCCTCCCCTTCCGCCCCGTCCTCCTGGCTTCCCGCAGCGCCCGGCTCGGGTTCGCGGCCTTTGTCCCGCCGTCGCCGCCCGGGCACCGACGGGTGCGGGGCCGGGCCCGAGCCGTCCGCGTGTCCCTCGGCCCGGGTGCCCGCTTCTCCGGCGGTGGGGGAGGGATAGGAAAATACCCACATCACACCAGCTCCCGCTCAATTGTGGGCAGAGGAAGCTCAGCAGCTACGCGCCCGTGCCAGATCCTGCCTCTGAAAAGCCCTGGGCCCTTTCTCCTCGCTCTCGCGCCCGCTCCCACCGCCGCTCGGGCTGCGGGTTGCCAAGTGGCAAATAGACCGGGCTCTGTTCAGGGAGATTCCGGGAGCCTTTCTGCGCGGGGCTGGCCGGCCCCGCCCCCTTCGCTCCCGGCCCAAGAGACAGAGGGTGGCTTTGCAGGCGTGAGGCTTGGGGTGAGATTCTGGAGGGCCCTGAACAGAAATGATACTGGGTGTGTGGTCGAGCTGGCGCGTGGGGCCACAGTTTGCCGATTTGAGTTTTTCCAATATTAAATTATAATTTATCTTGATTACTGAGTGTCTTTGTACCCCGTGAAGTTTTGCATCTGTGGCAAATACCTCACCTCGTCATAGTCCTGGGTCTGGTAGCTCCTGGGGTCTGTGGTTTATTTGCAAAACCCTAGAAACTGGTTTCCAACCCTGACCACCCCTGTCCGCCCCCCCCCCCCCCACCCAGGCCCCTAGGAAGGACCAGGGCTGTAGTGGTTCCCATCCCTGCCACCCTGCCCTAATTTAAAAGGAAGTGGCCACCTTCCCCGTATCCCCTTATCTGGGATGCAGTTGGGCTGGCTGAGGCCTCTGCTACTTTGAGGGCAACCCACAGAAGTGACCTCACCCAGGGTGGGGCCAGGAGAGGAAGCTACTGGAGGGGAAGGTGATGGAATTCTTAGAAAGTTAAAACTGGGAAGAGATCATCCAGGTCATCCAGGACTTAGGAGGATGCAGCAGCTCCTCGACAAGAAGAGGGTGGGGGCAGAGGCTTGTCCAGGACCCCGGACTTGATCTCCCAGCCCTCTGGTCTCCTACCTGTGGAGTGTGGGTTTGAATGCTCTGCTGGGCAGGCAGGGTGTGATGGAGTGAGCCCCAGGGCACACTGTCTGCCCCTGCTGGATGGCAAACCCTGAGCACATAGAGCAGGATTCCTTCCAGAGTGCCTCCCTGGCTCTGGCGGTGGTTCTGTGGGAGGAAGCTTATCTGTCCATGTGGGGATGAAGAGTGTCCTGGGCCGGAGGTAGCTGGAGAAGCAGAAGAGCCTGTAGGTTTCATAGGCAGACCAGGAATGGATGCCCATCTTCACAGTATTTACTGTGTGTGTGTGACTTTAACTACTTCAAGCCTCAACTTTCCTCTCTGAAAAATGGGCATCAAAAGCCCTAGCTCACTGCTAACTTAACTCACTTAAGTGAGTTAGTCTATGGCAGGTGCCTGGCCCAGCTAGCTCATGGAAAGCACACATAAAATCTTAATTCTATTTTTCTTCTACCTCCAGTAACCTCCAGTTACTCATTCAAGTCCCATTCCTGGGACTAACACTCTCCCTCATCCAGGTCAGTTGCTTTGGGAACTAGTGACTCTTAGCTGAGCCCATGTCCTTGGTTTCCTAGTGGGTACCTTTCTCTCTGAGTAAGCACCCTGGTGCTTTGCGTGGGCCAGCATGGGGTAGTGGGGGACCCTCGCTGTAAATGTGTTGGGCCTCATGCCCCAGGATGAGGGCCCCGGGATGAATGCCTGACTGACTGCACAATTCCCGGACCCTAAAGTTCTGGAGCCCCTCTTCTCCATCATCCTTCCCAGACTACTCTTCTCCCGCTCTCTTGCTCCCGGCAGGTGGGCTCCCCCTTATTCTTGGGGCTGGCTGTTGCAGGAGAAGCAGCCCCTCTCACGGACCGACTCTGCCAGGCAGAGCTGCTGCTCCCCCTCCCCTGCTCCCACTGTCTCCAGGGATCTTGATTTGATTTCCTCCAATCACCAGCATTGCCATCTGACTGGGGTAATTAAATGGTATTTGAATTGGATCCAGAAATCCTATCACAAGCAGCCCACATGGTAGGGAGGGTGTCTTCTGGAGTTGGTGCTGGCCAGCAATGCTGGAAGCTCCTCAGAGCTTTCCCTGGCCAGACCCTTGGTTCACCTGGGAGCACCTGGATGCCCTGGGCAGTGAGTATTTGGTCCTGGGTCCCGGAGGCCTGGGGGTAGAGCCAGCTCTGAGGACCAGAGCTCCAGCTTCCTACCTGGCGCCTTGTGTGCAGGGCCACGCCCCCTCTGGAGTTGCTGCCTGCTGTCTCCCTGTGTCTGTGAGCCGTTCTATCCCCCAGGCCCCCTGAGCCCTGCCCTTACTGACACAGTAGCATAGAAATAGCAGAGAGGTCGTGCACACGCTGTTCAAGCCCCGCTCTGCCCCTTACCATCTATGACTGGCTGGGCACTGTCTCATTTCCTCCCCTACAAACCAGGATCGTAGCATTCACCACCACAGGTGTTCTCTTGAGGATCAAGAGTCAGTATATGTCAGTGCTTAGACACCCCCGGGTATGTAGTGAGTGCGAATTTGTGTCAGTTGCCACTACTAGAGGTCGAAGTAGGAGAACTGCTGGCCCAGACCTCTTACTGGTGAGTCAAGTTTCTGGTCTGTGGGTTCCAGAGAGAATGAGCAAGAATGAGCTGCTCCCTTTCCAGTCAGAAACCAGTTCAAGGGGACACCGAGAGGCTTCGCTCTAATTTCAACTTGATCCAGAACAACTGGAGAGCGTGCATGAAGGTGGTGACCCTCCATTCCTGTCAGCCTCAATGAGAGAGAGCCATGGACCTGTGAGGACCCGTTGACACCTAAGGGAAAGCACTTGCGAGGAAAACCCAGTCTACCATCTACGGTGTGGACTTGGCCTGGTGTAGCCAACTACCCGCCCCCCACGCTCCCCTGGGACGTACCCCCTCTTCAGTCCCCTTTGGCCCTCTCGCAGCAAAGTGCAGGCAACAGCCTGAGGGGAGCACCTCTCCTGGCCTGAAGCTCTGAGTGGGCCTTGGGGACTGGGGCAGCCCCAGACAGGGACAGGATGGCGACTTGGTGGCCCTTGCTCTGTGGCGAGGTCCCCCTCGGCCCTGGATGCATGCTGGCCTGGCCCTCTCACTCTTTTCTTCTCTTGGTAAATGTTGGCTTTGGGAAAGGGAGCCTGACAAGCAGCTCATTGTGAGTGCCTGGCTGATAGGGCTGGCTTGTGTGAGCCCATGAGCATTAGCGCCTAGTACTCCCCCCCACCTCCCCTTTTACTTTAGGCATTTGGGAAGTGCTTTTCTGCCTGTCCCTACAGCGCATGCTCACTGGCTCAGGCTTGGTTGCCATGGGGACCTTGTCATGGCAATGGCTGCTTAGAAGAGGGAGAAGAAGTGGCTGGATGGAGATAGCCCTATCTATGGCCGGCTCCCACTCAGCCCTGGTGCCACTTTCCTTCCTCTTGTAAGGGAGCCCCCCGGGGGCTGGGGTCGGACCCCTCCCATGGCTGACCTTGTGTCCCTTGTTGGGGTCCCCGCCCTTCTAAGCTGACTTTTGGCTTGACCTGGTCTGGCCCCCTTGGCTCCTGGAGAGGAACGAGAGTTGGTGCCTGAGAATGTTCTGCCAGGCTCTGGCATCTTACAGGGGGCTCCGCAGCTGGATGTAGGCCTTGGCAGAAGCTGTGGTCTGCTCTTTAATTCAGTACTGGGGGGGTGGGGGCAGCCAGGCTTATCCCTCCTGTCCGCACCCTGGTGTTGAGCCTTACCTCCCAGAAAGAGGCAAGCTGTCTTCTCTTCCTGATCTTTGGGACACTGATTTCTAGGGCTCTCCATTCAATCAGGTGTGTGGGGGGCGCTCTGATGTCAGACCGGGGGGTTGGTTCTGTCAGGCCCCCCGGTACAATCTTGGGCAAGTCACTTAAACTCTGTCAGCCTCCATTCTCTCATCTGTAAAATTGGGCAAATAATACGTACCTCACAGATTTATAGTGGAGAAGACATGAACTCGTTTACGTAAAATACTTTTAACCCAGGTCCCCTATACGTAGAGCACTTGAAAAAATGTTAGCAACTCAGTAAATGTTTGGGTGGAGTAGATATTAGTCTTGCTCTTATTATTATTGTATTGTTACAAAAGTTGCCTTTGTCCTCTGGGGAGGCTCCTAAGCTTCCTTCCTTCTCTCCAGCTTGTGGGGGCTGGAGGGGGCCTGGGGACGTGGAAGCTTGGCAGGCAGCGTGAGGGTGGAGGGCTGCAGCTGTCCCCGGCTGGCCGGGTCTGACCCAGGGCTCTCCCCTTCGCCGGGCAGGATTCGGCCCCAGCTGTCAAAGGAGAAGATTGAGGGCTGTCACATCTGTACCTCTGTCACCCCCGGGGAGCCCCAGGTCCTTCTGGGGAAGGACAAGGCCTTCACCTATGACTTTGTCTTCGACCTGGACACCTGGCAGGAACAGATCTATTCGACCTGTGTGAGCAAGCTCATCGAGGGCTGCTTCGAGGGCTACAATGCCACAGTGCTGGCCTATGGGCAGGTAAGCCGCCTCCGCTCCCACAGGGGACCCCTCCAACCCTTGTCTCCCCAGCTGGTGGGAGAGAGCGCCCCGTCCCCTTTCAGACCTGTTGAGATGGTGGTGCGGTTCTTTCTGTTGTCCCAGCGTGTGTCACGCTGCTAGTTATCGGAGGAAGGCTGTCCCTCCGAGGAGACTCCCCCAGGGTGTGGCTTTGGGACCAGAAGGGGTGGGTGACCTTGGAGGGGAGGTACATGGTAAGGGAAGTCCACCTGACCTGGGGTCCCGCCCTTGCCGGTGGTCCCCCCGAGGGTGCTGACCCCCTCCTTCCATCCATGCCGATGCAGACAGGGGCCGGGAAGACATACACGATGGGCACCGGCTTCGACACGGTGACATCGGAGGAGGAGCAAGGCATCATTCCAAGGGCCATAGCACACCTCTTTGGGGGCATTGCCGAGCGCAAGCGGCGGGCGCAGGAGCAGGGTGTGGCCGGGCCTGAGTTCAAAGTCAGCGCTCAGTTCCTGGAGGTATGTGGCCTTGTGGTGGGGGCAGGAGGGAGATTTGGGGGACAGCAAGACCATGGAGTTTGGGCTTACCCTCAGGACAGTGGAATGAGCCTAGGAGAGCCCCGGCAACTTCTCCAGCTGCTGAGTACCCTGCTGCTGGAAATACCCAAGCAAGAGCTAGAAGACCACTGGGTGGGACACTCTGCAGAGGCTTCCTGTGTTAGATGGGGCTTGAGTTACTGAGAACCGTCAAGATCTCTTCAAACCCTGACTGACTCTCAGCTCTGACACTTATTAGCTGTCTGTCCTCAGGCCACTGCATGATGGCTGTAGTATCTCTTTCCTTACAGGTGTTATGAGAATGGCACGGAAGCACGTGCCTGGCACACAGTGAGAACTCTGGTTCCTGCCCATCCTCTGGCCTCGGCCAGTTTGCCTCAGAACAGCCTGCCCTACCCCTTTCTGGCTGAGGTTCTTACGGACCCTCGGAGTCTTCTCTGACCTCAGGGCAGGGAGGTCCTCCAGAAGGCAACTGGTCCTGCCTCTCTCTGGGAGAACGTCTTTGTGCCAAGGCCAGGCTTTTGACATCTGGGGACTTTGCGGGTAGAGGGAGGAGTCTTTGGCCTATCACGGGGCCTCTCAAAAAGGTCTCTAAGAAAGCAGGTTTTCCTGGCTACTTGTCATGAAAGCCTGACTTGACCAGGCTCCTCCTTTAGGACACTCGAACCAGGTAGCTTCAGTTCTCAGCATCTGAAATCCCAACCCAGTGACTCCCTGGGTTCTGGGCCATTTGCTGGGGATGGGACTGTCCTGAGCTCTGACTGTACCCAAGTTGTCCTCAGAGGGAGAGGTGTGGCTCCAGCCCTCTTTAGGGCTTCCGTGGCCCACCCTGCCCACTGCCCCACTGTGACTCCTTCCTGGGCACTAAGAGTGGCTTCTTTCCCTTTAGGGGACCCTGTATTTCAGACTGGAGAGTTTTTCCTTGTCCTCCTGGACTTTTGCTTCTGATAAAGTGACTTCCTATGTGTATGTGTGTGTGTGTGTGTGTGTGTGCGTGTGCGCACGTTTTCTACTGCTGTGTATCTTTATAAGCTTTTCCATCCCTTTGTTTTCTTCTTTTCTCTATCCTATTGCCATGGGGATCCCCAAAAAGTAGGGCAGTGCCTAGAAAACTCATGCCGAAGGGTGAATCACAAGGGGTTAAATGATGCCAGTGCGTCTGTCTCAACAGACAGACAGACACCATGGCACCCACATCTGCACCAGTCCCTTCCGTTTCCCCTTCCCCTTCCGGTGGAGTATTTCTGTCCCTTTGAGGCATCAAAGCCTCGTATGTCGGATGTCGGAGGGCTGCAGCCCGCCCCTCCCCCACAGGATTCTGCTGGCTGCTGACCAAGCTGCCCTGTCCCTTTTCCCCACTTCCGAGCCTCTGCTCTCTGCCTGGGGAGTATCCCAGCCCTTCAGCAGGTGAAGCTGTCCCTGCCGGTGATTCCACACAGGAATCTCCAAGGCTGAGACCATGTGAAATAAGGTGGCTACTCCTGGCCAAGCCACCACCTCCCCCCATCCAGGTGATCTCTCCAGACTCTCCCCAGGGATACCAGTCCCCAGTGGCAATGCTCTCAGTGCCCACATTGCTCCCCTACTGGGAGATTGTCCTCACCTCCAACCCCTAGGGACCATCAGGATTGAAACACGCTCAGCTTGTCCCCTCCCTCATCCGAAACCATGTCCCCACCCCTTTCCCCAGCCTAGCAACAAACATAATAGTCGGCCTGATTGATTTATGGTCTTATCTTCCTCATCTGCACCTAGGACCTGAGTCCCCTTGTCCCTTTAGATCGTTAGTCCCCTGACAAGACCGAAAGCTGCTGAATGCTGGTTCTTTGGGGAGGGAGTGGAAGCATTACCTCACTATATAGTTCAGCCCAGGACCCAGCTGCCCTCCAAGGGGACCAGGGTCTGCAAGTTCGTTTCCCAGAGCCTCAGTTTCCACATCTGTTTATAAACCTGGGAAAGCCCCCTTGGAGGCCCTGCACCACGTGTCGCATGCACCCAGCAGCCATTTTCGCCCCCGCACAGCTCTACAATGAGGAGATCCTTGACCTGTTTGACAGCACTCGTGACCCTGATGCCCGCCACCGCAGGTCCAACATCAAGATTCACGAGGATGGGAATGGTGGCATCTACACCACGGGTGTCACTTCCCGCCTCATCAACTCCCAGGAAGAGGTGAGCACCCACCGGAAGTCCAGGCCAGGCAGGGCCCGGCTCCAAGGCTCAGCTCATGCCCTCACTTGTGCCCCCTTCCGCAGCTGATCCAGTGCCTAAAGCAGGGGGCCCTGTCCCGCACCACGGCCAGCACCCAGATGAACGTGCAGAGCTCGCGCTCACACGCCATCTTCACTATCCATGTGTGCCAGATGCGCATGTGCACCCAGCCGGACCCCGTAAGGAATCCATGGGGGCTCGGGAGCTGGTGTAGTGGTGGGGGGGCTTCTCGGAGGGGGGCAGAAGAGGAGGGGGCCATGGATCCAAAGCTAGCAAATTAGGGGTTGGGGTTTGCTTTGGCCACTTGTGGATTTTTCTTTCTCTTTTTTCTTAAGCCTCAGTCCCCCAACCTGTACAATGGGATAACCATACCCCTATGGTTGTGAGGCTTGCATGAGAATCGGGCATGTGCAAGTACTGTGCACACTGTCAGATGCTGTCACGTGCCGGGGAAGGGGAGGGGCAGCCTGCCCTCCCAGCCCCGAATCCCCCCCAGATGGCACTCCTGAGGGACCAGGACTGAGAGCCGAGGAGCTGCAAGGCCAGGTGAGGGCCAAGTAAATCAGCTGCCAACTTCTGCTGCAGGTGAACCAGGTGGTGACCGGGCTTCCAGAGGGCACCGCTCCCACCAGTGAGTATGAGACGCTCACTGCTAAGTTTCACTTTGTGGACCTGGCTGGCTCAGAGCGGCTGAAACGGACGGGGGCCACCGGCGAGCGGGCCAAGGAGGGCATCTCCATCAACTGCGGGCTGGTAGGCACTCTGCAGGTCACCAGCCCCAGCGGCCTGCACAGCTCAGACCCTTTCCAGACCCTCCAGGCCCACGGCTGCCTTGTCCTCCCTATGCCTCTTGCTGGCTACTAGCCAGCGCACCCATATATCCCTATTATTAGGCATTTGGTCCTCTGTCCTTCCCCTTGCCCCCAACCTCTTGAGTTCTCAAACGATCACATCTGCACATAAACCCTATCAGGGAGCTTGAGGGCTGCTGGGTCATCAAGGCAGGTAAAGATGGCTCAGGCTGTCCTGTGTCCACTCCCCCTGTCCCTGCGTGTCTCTCAAGTGCCAGGGTCTGTCTCCCACAGCTGGCCTTGGGCAACGTGATCAGCGCCTTGGGGGACCAGAGCAAGAAGGTGGTGCACGTGCCATACAGGGACTCGAAGCTCACTCGGCTCCTCCAGGACTCGCTGGGGGGCAACAGGTACCCTACAGCCAACATCCAGGGAAGGGACAGGGGAGGCAGGACCCTGCTGGAAAATCCTGATGAGGGCCTGGTGGAAGAGGAGGCCTTCCTACTGCAGGCTGTGGGCTTGGGAGACAGGAGCCTTGAGATGCCATATGACCTTTGGCTAGTATGGTCAGACTCAGTTTCCCTGTCTACACAGCAGGGAGAGATAGTCTTGAAGTGATAGAGCCCAAATGAAGTAATGGATGGAAGCCACTAAGAAAATACAGAGCTGTGACCAGCAGGGATGTATCACACTGCCGGCTGCCTTCACTGTGGGTCACCCTGTGGCCAGGTGGTCCAGAGTCCCATGTCCCAGGTGCTTGCCCTGGTGAATGCCCAGGTCCTTAGGGCATTAAGGCAGTATGGGAATGTGTTGGGAGCAGGAGCTATACCCTGTAGCAATGCTTCTGGGGGCTGGGCTGAGTCCCTCGCACCTCACTCTCCTACCGCACCCCTCCAGCCAGACCATCATGATTGCCTGTGTGAGCCCCTCAGACCGGGACTTCATGGAGACGCTCAACACACTCAAGTATGCCAACCGGGCCCGCAACATCAAGAACAAGGTGGTGGTGAACCAGGACAAGACGAGCCAGCAGATCAGCGCCCTGCGGGCCGAGATTGCTCGCCTGCAGATGGAGCTGATGGAGTATAAGGCGGTGAGCACGGTCCCAGGCACGGTGGGCCCCAGTTCTTCGGCGCACCCCCTTCCTCGCCCTCCCCTCCTCCCATTCGCTGCTTCCTGCGTATTGACTGTATGTCGGCCATGATGGGGGGCTCACCTGAGTGAGTTGAGCACAGTCAGAGCCCCCAAGGTTTTAGCACCCTAAGAGAAAGGAGGGCACTCAGCTGTTCCTTAGCTCTGATGCAGAGGACAAATGCCCTGCCTGGTGTTTTCATGTCCGCTGAATATGCTGCATTGGACCATATGAGATTCCTAGGCTGGGGTGCAGAATCAGAATAATCAATGGGGACCACATGAGCCGTCTAGTGTGTCTGGGGGCAGGGCAGAGGAGAGAGCTGGCCCCCTTCACTCAGGCACTCTGTCAGGGGGAGACCTCACAAAGGAGGGGCCTTTTATATAGATCTTGAAAAATGAATGAGGTAGCATCAAAAGCAAGTGGGGCAGGAATTCTAGGATGCAAACACTCCCTGCGCCTGGAAACAAAGATGGGAAAAACAGGTGCTTCTGGGGAAGTGTCTAATTCCATATGACTTAGGCAGGAGTCAATGGCTACTGGTCGCCAGGGTATGAATCTGGTACACGAACAGGTTTTGGTTTGCTTGTCCTTTGTTTTAAAAGAATGCAACTTAGTTGCCTACCTTTCTAAAAATCAAGGAATTTCAGTTTTCCCTGAAAAATGTGAAGACCTAACAATATATAGTACTACGCTGGCTGGAGTAGCACACTGTGGGTCACCACAGTTGGAAGGAACCCTGTGGCCAGGTGGTCCAGAGTCCCATGTCCCAGGTGCTTGTCCTGGTGAATGCCCAGGTCCTTAGGGCATTAAGGCAGTATGGGAATGTGTTAGGAGCAGGAGCTATACCCTGTCGCAATGCTTCTGCTGACCCTTTGAGACTGAGTCTGTGACTCTGTTAGCTCTAGTCCCCACCACTCCCTGTTGTCTTGTACTCAGACTCATTTATGCCAATTGCCAGGGCCTCTTAGGGTTTTGGCCCTTGGGTTAGTACTTATGGTGATGTGAAGGTAGGCAGTGGGAAGGTAAGTCAAGGTAAGATTGGGGGTGTGTGTGGCTGGAATGGCTGGTGATAGAATTTGGGAGTTCCTGGTTGTCAGGAAGAGCCCTGGGAGACAGGAGCTGTGTTTTAGGAGACGTGGGGTTGAGTGGGGGGCTGTTTGGCGGTGCTTCCAGGAACATCATCAACCCTTCCCCACCCTGCAAGCTCTTGCCCCTGACTGCTCCCTGCCTGCCCTGCCCCTCCTCTTCCCAGGGCAAGAGGGTGATCGGGGAGGACGGTGCCGAGGGCTACAGTGACCTGTTCCGGGAGAACGCCATGCTGCAGAAGGAGAATGGGGCACTGCGTCTGCGAGTGAAGGCCATGCAGGAGGCCATCGATGCCATCAACAACCGTGTCACTCATCTCATGAGCCAGGAAGCCAATCTGCTTCTGGCCAAGGCCGGTGAGTCGGGTGCACCAGCCCAGCTCGGACACCCAATGGGCTGGGACCCCCTCTCCCCATACCCACCGTAGGATATTAGGCAAGCTGGGCCAGCCAATCAATTCACAGATCAATGCATTTATGAATTTTTTTTCCAACTGACTTTTTAAAACGATTTATTTATTTGAGAGAGAGAGAGAGAGACACCAGGGGTTGCGGGGAGCAGCAGAGGAACTGAGCACAGAGCCCATGCAGGGCTCAGTCTCACAACCCTGAGATCATGACCTGAGCCAAAATCAGGAGTTGGATGCTTAACTGACTGAGCACCCCAGGTGCCCCCCAGCTGATTTTAAACCTTTTTTTATGCCCACAAGCAATACATGAATACATCTTCCTTGCTTGGGTGTATAAAGATGAAATCCCCTCTCGCTCAACTCTCCACTCCATGTCCTCTCTACTTAGAAGCTCCATGCATGTCTTCCCACACCTTTCTCAGTCCCTTTGCTCCGAGTGTGACTATATATTCATAGGTACCTATGCACATAGGTGTGTGTGAATATATACTGCCCTTTCTTTTTCTGTGTACGGGACCATATGTATTGCCCTGTGACTTCCCATTTTCACTTAGCGTTACGCTTTGGAGATTTTTCCACTTTAAAACATACAAATCTACTTAATTCTCATAAACTGCACAGTGTTCCCCGAGAGAGGATGGCAAACACTGTCTGACAGCTGCCCTCCCTGGACGGAGCTTGATTGTTCGTCCAGCAGTGCTGGCGTATACCCGTCCCGCCGACAGGTGCTTCTTCGATGTAGATTCCTTTTGGGGAAAGGCCCACGTGTGCTACCCTATTGGGGCCCTGGTACAGGACCACCAGTTCCAAGACGCAGGTCCTCGCGTGCCTTACCTTCTGTATTGCCCTCTGCCGTCTTCCCTCCCCAGGTGATGGCAACGAGGCTATTGGCGCCCTGATCCAGAACTACATCCGGGAAATCGAGGAGCTGCGGTGAGCACCCCGGCCTATCTGGGGGCCATGGAGGAGGGCCTGGGCCGGGCAGAGCCCCGGGCAGTGCGGGCAGTGCCAGCTCTGCTGGCCCCAACTGCTGGCTCTCCCCACGCAGGACAAAGCTGCTGGAGAGCGAGGCCATGAATGAGTCCCTGCGCCGCAGCCTCTCCCGGGCCTCCGCTCGGAGCCCCTACTCCCTGGGCGCGTCTCCAGGCGCTCCCGCCTTCGGGGGCAGCCCGGCCAGCTCCATGGAGGATGCCTCAGAGGTGATCCGCCGGGCCAAGCAGGACCTGGAACGGCTCAAGAAGAAGGAGGTCAGGCAGCGGAGAAAGAGGTGAGCGGAGTGTGCCCGCGGCCCTGCGGGCTCTCTGGGGACTTGGCTGCCCACCTGCCTGTAGCCAGGAGCTGCCCTGGGGCTACTCGGGAGCTCAACCCATTTGCTCAGCCTTTTGGGCAGCCGTGGCCCACCTTTCTCTAATGCTGCTCCTTCCCCCGAGGGGAAGGGGGGGTGGAGCCTACCCAGGGTTAGTTCTAGATTGGGGCAGCCAGATTCTCTGCAGAACAGGAACGCAGCCCCATCCTCCTGCCCTCCCTGTCACCCCCTGCCACATGGGCGAAGCTAACCTGGCCTGCCCTTCCCTCCTGGGCAGTCCGGAGAAGGAGGCCTTCAAAAAGAGGGCAAAACTCCAGCAGGAAAACAGTGAGGAGACCGACGAGAATGAGGCTGAGGAGGTGAGGGACTGTCCCCGCCCCCCCCCCACATGCTTACCTTCCCCCACCCCCACCTCGTGTCCCTGCCAAGTGGGGGGAGCGCCATGACCACCTTGGCAGGGCAGGGGAGGGACTTAGGTCTGCCTCCAGTGTGGTTGACTTGTGGTCGTGGTCGTGGTGATGTCCACCCCCCAGTTCCCCCACCTCATCCCAAATGGCTGAGGCTGGCAGGGCGGCTCTCCCAGAGCGGCTTTGCCCCGGCTTCCGGGGGAGTCAGGCGGTTACTCTTTTGGGACTGGGAGTGGGCACAAGGGGCCCTGACTGCCCTGTACCCTACCCTCTTGACACACCTGAGGCCTTGCCCAGACTCCCTCTGCTTCTGGGCTCGCCTCCCTGAGGCCAGGCCCAGCCTGAGTGAGGAGGGCCCACTGGCCGCCCCTAATGGTGCTTGGTGCCCAGGAGGAGGAAGAGCGAGACGAGAGTGGCTGTGAGGAAGAGGAAGGCCGTGAGGATGAAGACGAGGACTCGGGCAGCGAGGAGAGCCTGGTGGACTCGGACTCGGACCCTGATGAGAAGGGTGCGTGTGCCCAGGTCAGGGCAGGGGGAGGTGACACGCCACGGGGCAGGTGCCCAGGGTGGGCTGTCAGTCAGCACTGGGCCCAGAGCAACAGCTCAGACCTTCCAGTGACAAGACCCTGAGCCACATGCCCCTTGGCTGGAGTCAGGCCTTATTTGCGTTCTCGAAGAATGTGGACGTCCAGGGCCCGGGACTCCCAGGCATTACATCACCACCACCAACAACAACAGTGGTGATACGGACGGCAGTGCTCGTCATAGGTCGCGTGGCCTGGGGTTTTCTGTTCTCTCTACAACCCTGTGCATAGGTATTTGGAGCTCCCCCAATCCCAGAGAAGTCTAGTGACTTTCCCCAGTGTGGCAGGTGCAGAGCTGGGCCTTGAATGCTGCTGAAACCCACTCCTCTAAATGGGGGTACCTGCCCTGTCCCTTCTGCCCTGCCACCATTTCTGACCCACAGCCCTCCTCCCCCTAGGCTGGGTCCCGTAACATCTACGACAAGTAGACATTGGCCTCTGGGGCACAGCAGGGGTGGTGGGATGCCTAGACAACCCCTCCCAGCTCCTGGGCCAGCCTCCAGTTCCTGAGGCCAGTCTTCTCATGTGTCGCCCCACCTGGCAGCCCTTACCCACCGTGGGACTTCCCATAGCCTCCAGCCTCCGGTCACTGGCCAGGCAGCTGTGGCTGACCGACGGAAAGCCCCCAGTGCCCCAGCTCCCACCCTAAGCCCTGGGTGCTGGATTGAGACTGTCTCTGCCCCACAGAGGTGAACTTCCAGGCCGACCTGGCCGACCTGACGTGTGAGATCGAGATCAAGCAGAAGCTGATCGATGAGCTGGAGAACAGCCAGCGGCGGCTGCAGACCCTGAAGCACCAGTACGAGGAGAAGCTGATTCTGCTTCAGAACAAGATCCGGGACACACAGCTGGAGCGCGACCGTGTGCTGCAAAACCTCAGTGAGGACCCCTCCTCCCCACCCTCCCCCGGCCCTCGCTTTCCCCTGAGGGCCCTCCGCTGTCACAAGCCCCGGCAGCTGGCACCTTTGGGATCTCCCTGGTCCTCTGACCCTTAGACTGTAGTCCTCTGACCCACTGTCAACAATGTCTATGTTCAAGCCCACTTCTATGCTACATTTTACATCTTAAGTATTATTAGCATCTTAAGTATTAGAATCCTTTATTTCCCTAGGCACACAGGTGTGATGCTGCACGCTGCTTTTCTATGTTCAGTACCTTGAGTATTCTCCTTTAAAACCATCTACAAACTGACTCGTCCCATTCGATCTTCTTTACACTTGCTCTTTAGTACATTCATCCAATCACTGTTCATTCACTGACTCAGCAAGCATTTGTCGACTCGGTCTTTTTTGTTTTGTTTTGTTTTGCTTTTAAGATTTTATTTATTTATCAGAGAGAGGGGGGGAGAGAGAGCGAGCATAGGCAGACAGAATGGCAGGCAGAGGCAGAGGGAGAAGCAGGCTCCCTGCTGAGCAAGGAGCCCGATATGGGACTCGATCCCAGGACGCCGGGATCATGACCCGAGCCGAAGGCAGCTGCCCAACCAACTGAGCCACCCAGGCGTCCCTGTCGACTCGGTCTTAACAGAGCTGACCTTATTCCAGGCGCTAGAGACACTGAGGAGAGCAAACTCCTTGTGTCATGACGGGGACGCTCTGGTGGAGAGAGACACATAAATAAGATAAATCAGCTGAGTCTGTGACGTGCCTTGAAAAAAAAAAAAACAGCAGGGAGGGAGAACAGGGGACAAGGTGTGGCGGGGAGTGGCGTGATGTCTTATAAAGCATCTTGCGGAGAAGGTGACATGTGAGCAGACCCAAAGGACGTGAGAGAAGGCTCAGGGCGAGGGAGCCCAGGCTGAGCACTGCAGGCAGAGAAGATGCTGAGCCCAGGACGCAGGAGTGTGCCTGGCAGGTTGGTGGAGTGGTCAGGGGCAGGCAGCTGGGACACAGTGAAAGGGGACAGGAGCAAGGGGTGGGGGGTAATGGAAAAACTATAGGACCAGGTCATGCCCATCGTTATAAGGACATCGCTTTCTTCTCTGGGGGAGGGGGAGAGAGGCCTGGCCGCTCGGTAGGAGGATGAATCCAAGTGGTGGTGTGAGTGCAGTTAGAAAAGTGTTAACCGAGATCCTGGTGAATGATTAGGGAAAAAGTTAAAAAAAAAAGAAAAGAAAAGATCCTGGTGAAAGAGGATTTAGGCCAGAGGTGGTGAGGAGTGGTCCCATTCTGGATCCATTTGGAAGGTAGAGAGAAAAGGTTTGGTTGATTGACTGGGTGGAGGGTGTAAGAGGACCAAGGATGTCTCCAGTCTACGAGCTTCTGGAAGCGTGGTGGTGACATCTACGGAGACAGGGGAGCCTGCTGGGGTGACGGAGACAGCGCTTGGGAGTCTGGTTTTGTGCCTGTTAAGTCGGAGATGTCTGCCACACATCTCCATGGGGAACGCCTGTTGGCATTTCAGATAGCAAAGGTCAGGGAGAGAATCTGCCTATTCCTTCTGCTCTGGCCTGTATCACTATCTGCTTACGGCTCTTTCCTTCCCGCTGGCCTGGCCCTTTCCTGAAGTCATGGGTCCCAACCCAGCCAGCAGGGGTGGCCCACAGGACCCTCGCAGGAAGCTGTTGACCGGGCGCTCGTGGATCTTGAGATGAAAACACCCCTCTCAAAGTCTAATACAATGTCAGAGCAGGAAGGGGAGCCTGATTCTCTCATTGTGTAAATAAGAAACAGGCACACAAAGGGTGCGACCTGCTCACGGTCCTGCCGGGAGACTAGCGCCCAGGCTCCCTCTCCTGCCACACACTCCCTGATCTCGAAGCTGAGAACACCTGGGCACGCGTGGCACTGACAGCCGCCTCTTGCCGCTCTCAGGCACCATGGAGTGCTACACGGAGGAGAAGGCCAACAAGATCAAGGCGGATTACGAGAAGCGGCTGCGGGAGATGAACCGGGACCTGCAGAAGCTCCAGGCCGCGCAGAAGGAGCACGCACGGCTGCTCAAGAACCAGTCCCGCTATGAGAGGGAGCTGAAGAAGTTGCAGGCCGAGGTGGCCGAGATGAAGAAGGCCAAGGTAGGCGATGAGGGATGGCCCAGGATGACACTGTCCTCTGAGCCCTGCGCCTCCCCGAGGAGGAGCCGCCTCTCCAGTAGAGGGGCAGGGGAGGAGCTCCAGGGGTGCTGCTCAACACTGCCCCCCGTGGTAGGAAGGTGCACTACAGTTGCGGCCAGGCGGCCTGAGGACCTGTTGAGGCCTCTCGCTGGGGCGGGGCGGGGGGAGGGGCAGGGGGGCGGTAGGGGTCCCTGGGTCTAATAATAACAGTAATCACCACTGTTCTCATGCTGACTGTGGCCAGCCTCTAGGCTAGTCGCCTAATGTGCATGAGCGTAGGTACTAAAGTCCTGAGGAGAACCTCATGAACGAGGTCCGGTTATTATTCCCATTTTGTGCATGGGAAAGGGAGCCATGCGACTTTGGGCGGATGGCTCTCCATCTAGGGGGACACAGCTCCTCCCCAGGAAGCCTCTGACCGCTGACCCCAGCAGATACCACCATCTCGGGTCAGGCTTGGGCTGCCCTGCTCAGTGCCCATCCTTGGGGAAAATACTCATTCCGGACCCTGAAGACCCAGCAGCAGCAGCAAGCCCTCCTCCTCTCTGTAGATTCACCCCTGCAGAGCCTGCTCTCTCAGAGAGAAGCCAACCACCCCTCCCCCCAGCCCCTTTAGAGCCTTGCCTCCCTCCCTCTCAGGCCATTTCCTCTCAAGACTGTCCTCAGGGCAGGGCAGGCTGGTGATATTTCTGGTGATGTCTGAGGCCTCAGTGGCAGAAGGATCGACATCCGCGTGACTCTCATTTCCCTGTTACTTGGAAAGTGTCTAAAACCCTGTGTGCACTGCACTGTCATGCTTCAGGCCCCAGGACGTGGCGGGAGGGGACCCCAGGTACATGGCTCTCTAGCCGGTCAAGTTGTCTCAGGCTACACCAAGGGTGCTCTCTGTGCCTTTGCCACAGCTCTGATGACTCCAGGTCCAGAATTCCTATGCTTGATCACTGGTTTTGCTCTGAACTGGCAGGCTGTCTTCTGTGGAGCTATAGTAAGAGCTAGACTGGGGGCAGTGGCAAAATGACCTGGGCCAAAAGTCTGACCGTTCATGCCCAGCTTTATGACTCTAAGTCATTTGTCTCTCTGAGGTTCATTTCCTTGTTTATAAAACGAGAATGGTAATGCCTCACTCATGTGACCGTCACAAGAACAATGCTTGGTGTATAGCATGTTTTTGATAAATGGTGGTGGCTTTTATTGTGACTGCGAGCCTGGCCCTAGAATGTGGCTTGGACTCTCACCTCATCCCTGTCTCCTGCTCAGCTAACCATGGGACAGAGGGCAGTGCTGCCTCGAGCATCCCCAGACTGGTCCTCGAACAGCCAAACCCAGGATGGTGGCTCAGGGAGGAGGCCACTGGGGGCCGTGACATTTGAAAGTGGGGGTCAGGGTTAAACTTTGCAGAGTGGTCACACCTGCACATCTGGGGTGCCCAGGCACTTGGCAGCTTCAGCGCACATGGAGGAGTGGGAGCAGACTCCTCACTCCAGACCCCTGAGCCCCAAACCAGTGTGGCCTGGCCGGCTGTCGCCCCTGCCCAGCATCCTCAGAGCCAGGCCTCCCTGGAGGCTGTGGGTCCCCACTGCCCAGCGCGCCTCACCCCCACCACCCCTGCCCGTCCCAGGTGGCCCTGATGAAGCAAATGCGTGAGGAGCAGCAGCGGCGGCGGCTGGTGGAGACTAAGAGGAACCGGGAGATTGCTCAGCTCAAGAAGGAACAGCGGCGGCAGGAGGTGAGGGGCAGCCCTTGGGGACCTCTACCTCCCTGTGTGCCTGGCTGCTTCTCAGCTCCCATGACCCTGAGCAGTAACAGTCACACTTGCAGTAGGAGGTAGCCTAGCATGGGAGGGAACCTGCACGGCAGGCTCCTGGTCCGCCCCCTCTAGTGCAGGGTGGGGAGTGGGGAGACTCAAGCCCCAGAGAGGGCAGGCCCTTGCCTAGGTCACCAGCAAGCCAGAGCTAGGACTGTGCAGCTCCTGTCCCTGAGCCCGCTGGTCACGGGTTCCCTGCCATGGTGTGGATAAGATCTTGAGGGAATTCCCTGCTCCCAGAGAACGGTTTGCGTGGTGACCTCTGCAATGGGGGCCAGACTTGGGGTCACATATGATCAATAAATTCAGGCTAAACGAGAATCCGCCCAAAAGCCAGGCTTTCGCCTACAGAGCTGGGCAGACCAGGCCGTGGGGCCTAAGTGTGGATGCCAATTCCCTTCCCTTACCCATAGTTTCAGATCCGAGCGCTCGAGTCCCAGAAGCGGCAGCAGGAAATTGTCCTGAGGAGGAAAACCCAGGAGGTGAGCGAGACACGGCTCCTTTTCTCCTGAGTTCTTCTGGAGTCGGGAGGGGACGATCCCACCGGTGTCTCTGGCTCTCCCTTGTCACTCAGCACACACAGGGGAGCAGAGCCTGCGTGAGGCCCATCACAAGGGCCTTACTCAACAAGAGGGCTGCGGCATGAAGGCAGGCTACAGGCTCTGGTCCCAGAGGCCTGAGACCTTAATGAGAAAGTCTCTCGTGTTCATTTCACACCAGATTGCCCTTGGCTGTCTCTCAGTCTCTAGCTCAGGCGAGGACAGAGCCTTCTCTTGGACTCATTCTATCTGGCAACCCCCAGTCCAGAGCCACTCCCCTCTCACTGGGTTCCTCTGTTCTCTGCCCCAGGTTTCTGCACTGAGGCGCCTGGCCAAGCCCATGTCCGAGCGGGTGGCGGGGCGTGCTGGACTGAAGCCTCCCATGCTGGACTCGGGGGCTGAGGTGTCAGCCAGCACCACATCATCTGAGGCTGAATCAGGGGCCCGCTCCGTCTCCAGCATCGTGCGCCAGTGGAACCGCCAAATCAACCACTTCTTGGGGGACCACCCCGCACCTGCTGTCAACGGTACCCGCCCTACTAGGTGAGGTGGACAGTCAGGGCCAGGGGGAGGTGAGCCTGGGGGAAGTGGGGGTCCTATGATGGGTCCCCCTGGCTGTCAGCTATGGGGTTGGGGGGTGCGGGGTGCCCGTGGAGTTACAGAGCTTGAGTATGCTCCTAACCAGGTGGGTAGGGGGTTGGGGAAATAAGGAATAGGGATTAAAGAGTACACTTATGCTAAAAAAAAAAAAAAAAGATAAAATACAACAAGATGATTTTAAAAATGCATTTCCCCCCCAAAGAACATGTCATTAACAGTGTTAAATGACCAAATGCATACAGAAAACCTGAAAGAGAAAGAAAACTATAAAAGGGAGTCTTCCCAACCAATTCCCTTTGCGTCTGTCTCCCAGAAAGAAGTTCCAGAAGAAGGGGGCCAGCCAGAGCTTCAGTAAGGCTGCAAGGCTCAAGTGGCAGTCCCTGGAACGGAGGATTATTGACATCGTCATGCAGAGGATGACCATTGTCAACCTAGAGGCTGACATGGAGCGGCTCATCAAGGTGGGCCTGAGCACAGGGGTCCCCGGGCTCCTGCCTCTGCTTCCTTCCCATCTCCCCTCCGCCTGTCCTCTGCCACTTCTGATGTCTCTGCCACTTCTGATGTCTCTGGCTCCTCAGACCACCTCGTCCCCTTTCCACCCACTCCTTGTACCTGCTCTGGAATCCCGAGGTGCAGGGGGCACCCAGGGACCCGGCCTGGAATCCCGAGGTGCAGGGGGCACCCAGGGACCCGGCCTGAAGGGAACCGTGGGCAGAGCTGGGCAGCAGTGAACCTGAAGCTTTTCCATCCCCCTCCCTGCAGAAAAGGGAGGAGCTGTTCCTCCTGCAGGAGGCGCTGCGGAGGAAGCGGGAACGGCTGCAGGCTGAGAGCCCGGAGGAGGAGAAGGGCCTGCAGGAGCTGGCCGAGGAGATTGAGGTGCTGGCGGCCAACATCGACTATATCAATGACAGCATCACCGACTGCCAGGCCACCATCGTGCAGCTGGAGGAGACCAAGGTGCCGACGGGGCCTGGCCTGGCGGCTGAGGAGGAGGCAGGAGGGACAACGGGGCGTTGGGGGCAGTTTCGGTGACAGGGGGTCTCTGCCTCTCCGTCTTAGGAGGAGCTGGACTCCACAGACACATCCGTGGTCATCAGCTCCTGTTCCCTGGCCGAAGCCCGCCTCCTGCTGGACAACTTCCTCAAGGCATCCATCGACAAGGTGGGCCAGCTCTCCTCCGGGAGGTGGGGGGCGTGGGAGCTGCAGTCGCAGCATCTCTGTCATCCCCCTCTCGTGGGGAGGTACACAGGCCTGGCTCCTGAGCCATCACTTATAGGCTAGAGCAAGCTGCTTCACTCCCATCCCCTGATTCCCAAGCTCTCAAACCGGGGGCGAGGACAGCACCAAGCTCCTGGCTTGCTGTGTGCCTTTCACAAGGTGACGCGTGCTTGGGGCTTGGCGCGTGCTTTGTGATGCCGGTCACAAAGCAGGCCCTCCCTTAGAAATGACCCTCATGTCTGGTCCAGGGGCATCCCCAGCAGGGCTCGGGCATGTTGGGAGAAGTGTGTATGCCAGGGCTGGGGCAGCAGGAAGCAGAAAGCCCCCATTCCCATCAGATGGGCTCTCTCCCCGACAGAGAGCTGGCTGGAGGATGGGCCACCTTCCTGCTGGGGCCTGTGGTCTTTGAGGACAGACACCGCCCAGTATCCACGCAGCATAACTCTGGCGAGGGGCCGGGGAGACGTCCCCTGTCTGCGGGAAGCTCCCAGCTCTCCTCCAGGTTACAGGGGACTGAGTTCCTCTGGGGGGCTGCTTGATGAAGTACCACAGACCGGGGCACCAAACAGCACAGACTGATTTTCTCGGTTCTGAGCTGGAAGTCCACAGTTAAGGGCGCCAGCAGGACTAGTTGCCTCTGAGGCTTTCTCCTTGGCTTGTAAAAGGACTCCCTTCCCGCTTCATGCTGTCTTCCCTCCGTGTGCGCCTGTGTCCTGACTTCTTCCAAGGCCACCGGTGATACGGGATTGGGGCCCACTCTAAAAACCCCATTTTAACAGAATTACCTCTCTCAAGACCCTCTCTCCAAATATAGTCACTTGTCCGGGGTACTGGGGGTTAGAGGGTCAACATAGGAATTTGGGAGGGTGGGAACATAGTTCAGCCCATAACAAGGAAGTGTAGCCTAATGCGACCTCTACCAGCCTGTGGATGTGAGTAAAGTTAAGGAGGGGAGTGGTGCATCTCTGGTCTGGGGCAGGCACGTGGGTGATGTTGGAGAGTTAGCCCGGCTCTAGGGCAGGGACAAGGGTGACATCGGGGAGTTAGTCCGGCTCTGGGACAGGCACAGGGGGTGATGTCGGGGTGGGGCACCGCTGTTGTGTCTTGGGAGCAGATTGAGGGTGGTGATGAGGGTCCCCAGGATTCCAGGCTGGGGAGGGTAAACACAGGCCTATCTCCTTGCCTGCAGGGGCTGCAAGTGGCACAGAAGGAGGCCCAGATCCGGCTGCTGGAGGGGCGGCTGAGGCAGACCGACATAGCAGGCTCCTCTCAGAACCACCTGCTCCTGGACGCCCTGCGAGAGAAGGCGGAGGCGCACCCCGAGCTGCAGGCCCTCATCAACAACGTGCAACAGGGTACGGCGGCTGTGGGCAAGGCCTCGAAGCTCCGGCCTTCTCCCAGGGTGGCCTAGCTCGAACCCCTGGGGGGGGGACCCTCACCGCCCCCAGAACTCCCTCAGGAGCCCCAGCCTGATGCCAGTGGATGAGATATGGGAGGGAGGCCATCCCCCCTCCCCTCACTCTGTTGGGGCCTCTCAACCCTCCTCTCCTCCCCCAGAGAACGGCTACGCCAGCACGGATGAGGAGATCTCCGAGTTCTCCGAGGGGAGGTGAGTTTCTAAGTTGGGAGGGAGCGGTTGGCTCACAGCATGAACCTGGGGCTGGTCGGGGGGCTGCGGGTTGCCATAGGGTCCCAGGGCTAGGCCTATCTGGGGGCTCCTTGGAACCCAGGACCTAAGGCTCAGAGAGCCAGTGCGTAAGCTCTCAGGAGCCTGAACTCCCTCTGCTTCTTCCTTAGCTTCTCCCAGTCATTCACCATGAAAGGTTCCACCAGTCATGATGATTTCAAGTTCAAGGTGAGCGCCACTGCCTCAGGGCCTGGTCTCCCCCTTCCTGTGGCTCTGCCCTCACGCCCCAGCCCTGACTCAGTATTGCCTCCAGCTGGGAGGAATTGGGAGGTCCCCAGATGAGTAACTGGTGACAACCCATTCTTTTTGAGGTAGGTGGATGGTGGGAGAGGTGGAGGGGGTCACTGCCCAGTGATGTCACGGGAGCCAGAGGCCCTGCTTTCAGAAATCTCCCCATTCCTGCCCAAGACTCTGTCTCATGCTCTGGGTCAAAGACTAAGTCTAGACCTTTAGTTATTCTGCATGCAGATTACTGATTCAACAGCATGGGAGTCAGCACCCACCAACGAGGGATCAGTTACTAGTCTGAACTAAGGAACAGGATTTATTAAACAGAGAAGGGGGGAGCTGCATACAGCGAACAATGAATTGTGCATAGTTTTTTGGATAAGCTGATTCGGTGGTGATTAGCAAAGAGGTCATCCTGGGCATTCTGTATGTGCAGAGTCTGGATAAGGGTCGTAAAACCCATTTAGTGCTTTGGCTTCTCTAGAAGCCTTGAGAGAGGGTCTCTGGGTGCTACTCACCTGGCTCTTCCTTTGGTGGTTCTACCGTAGGCCAAGAGGCATTATTTCCTTCGTTAGAATTCTCCCAGCCCCCCTTTATGTTTGGGCAACTTGGTTCACCCCAGTCCTTCCATTCCCAGGGTGAGCCCAAACTGTCTGCCCAAATGAAGGCTGTGTCAGCTGAGTGCCTGGGTCCCCCACTGGATAGCTCCACCAAGAACATCACCAAGTCCCTGGCCTCCCTTGTTGAGATCAAAGAGGACGGAGTCGGCCTCTCCGTCCGAGACCCGTACTACCGAGACAAGGTCTCGCGCACCATCAGCCTGCCCAGCAGAGGCAGTACTTTGTAAGGAGGGGAGCCCGGGGTATGGGTCAGCAGGGTGGGCAGGGAGTCAGGTCTGGGCCTCATGGGACCCTTCTGTTCTAGCCCCCGGCAGTCTCGAGGCACGGAGACATCCCCTCTGACCCGAAGGAAGTCATATGACCGAGGGCAGCCCATTAGGTGAGAGCTCATTTCCGAACCTACACCAGAGTCCCGGCCGTCGCGGGGTGCATGAGTCACTATGATGGTCTACTCTGGAGGTCGTCATGCAAACTTGAATCTGGGCCAATCTCACTAAGTCATTCCGCTGCCCCTAATGGTCCCTTCCCCATCCTACCAGGCGTGGGATTAGCAAACATAATCTCCATAAGCACCTTGAACCGGATGGCTAAGCCCGCTGCCAGTGGGCTGATGTGGGCTCAATGCTGGTGGCTCTGCAGTCATTGTCCTGAAGTGCTTCAGCTCATGACAAGGGCTCCTTGGGAGGTCTCAGCCCTTTCTAAGGTCTTGTCATGCTGAGGTCTCACGTGAGCTTTCTAAGGTCTTGTCACGTGAGAGTCACGTAGATGTTTAAAGAAAAACCGGGAGATGATTGCAAAACAGTGGACAAGTCTCTAATTGGTCTGGGACCTGCAGAGCTTCTACAGGTCACCAGGTGATCTCTAGATCACCCGCCTCTGGTCCATGCACTGATTTTTGGAGAGGTCCGATGGCTTTCTCCAGGTCCCACAACTAGGTAGTAGCAGAGCAGGGGATCAAGATGACCTCTTGCCACCCGACGAGGTAGGTGACCGGAGCACTTGCTCAGGCTCCCAGCCTTCCCGTCTGTCCAAAGCCTGAGCAGATGCCCATGCTGGTGGCTTGTGGTGGGGCCTTTGGCAGGTAGATGGATGGGTGATAACCATCCCTTCACCTGTGCATTCCGAGAACACACTTAGGTGGCAGTCAGAGGGACTTAGGCCAAACTCATGAAGACTCTTCAAAGGAAGGGAGGGTTTAGGCCAAAGCTGATGACAACTTTCCAAAGAGAGGGATGTTCTGCTGCTGGAATGGGGCAGGGCAGTGAAGTCTTCGACTCTCCCCTGATGACACAGTGAATCCTCCGTATTCCCCTCGATTCACTTAGGTTCTTCCGAGCACCGTGAACACTGAATCAGCCTCTGCTCCTGGGGAAATGCAGGGTTGGGTTCCTGACCGCTTCTGGTCACAATATTTCACCAGCCAATCAACGCAGACCTTTGCTTCATGTGTGTTTCTGTTTAAAGTCAGCTTAGTTAATACATATTGTTGGTTCCTTAACATTGAACTTGTAACCAACAGCATCATAACTTGCCCTGAATGAAGCTTGTGTAACATGTGTATTTTCTCCGTAAGACACAGTACAGCCTGCCTGTGCTTAGACACGTGCCAGGCAGCCCGTCCGCACTATGCTTTGGGGGCGTTTTAAACCATGAGTCACCAACGAAAAGCACAAAAATGCAAAAAACATGGCCCTAAATAGACCACAGGGAAGGCCACAGGCAGGCAGAGAAGCGCCTCATTTGACCTCCACTGGGAACACTTGGGGACGTGGATTTTTTGCTGCTCTGCTTGCTGTCTGGGAATGACCCCCAAAGCAGTGCGAGAGCTCATTTGGGGTCACTAATACACTGTAACGAGCAGGTGAATTCCCAAGTGTGGCATTCTTGAATAATGACGACGGGCGGTTTGCTGGGCTCTGGGATCACTGCACAGCCAGCCCCGCCCTGCGGGCCTTCCAAACTGGACAGTAGGTGGTGCTGGAAGCTGTGGGCCAGGGCTGCGCTCACTGACAGATGCCGCTCTGTCCCCGCTCCCCAGGTCCACAGATGTGGGATTCACGCCCCCTTCGTCCCCTCCTACTCGGCCCCGCAATGACCGGAACGTCTTCTCTCGTCTCACCAGTAATCAGAGCCAAGGCTCAGCACTGGACAAGTAAGAGCCAGGGCAGGCCGGGGAAGGTGCGGAGGAGGTGGGCTGGTCCTTGCCGCAGGCGGGTCCGGGGCAGCCGGGCGGCCCCTGACCATGCTGTCCCAGCCCCTCCAAGAGATGAGGCTCTGGCGCTCCTCTGGGCATCTCCGTCCTTTCTGTTCTATCTGCGGACCCTTCCTTTCCCCCAGCATGCTGTGACCTCAGGAGAGGGCAAGACGGAGGCCACAGGGATGGGGGGCAGTCAGTGGGGCTGTGCGTGCAGATCTGGCCCCCCGTGGGGACTCACTCACTGCGCCTTGAGTCCTCCTCCGCTGACGCTTGCATTCTTCTCTAAAGCCCCTTCCTAGAACTTCAGCCACTCTCTTCCTGCTGCCTGTGCTCAGACGAGGCCCAGGGGCCCTTCTGTCCCTGCAGAAAGGGACCCCCAATTGCTTTCCTGCGGCAGGTTCAGCCCAGCTATAAATCCAGCTCCGGTGGGGCCTTTGGGACTCTGGCGAGTAGGGCCGGGGCGAGGGGTGGTCCCGCATTTAGGGGGTTTTCGTATGTGTGATTCATGTGGACCACAGAGCAGCCGTGAGCACTGTTTTCCCTGTTTCACAGAAGAGGAAACGAAGCTTAGAGAGGCCTGAGGATATTCCTGTAGAGAGTAGAGGACTTGGGCCCAGAATCCAGGGCTGCTGCTGCTGCTTCTTCTTCTTCTTCTTTTTTTTTTTTTAAAGAATTTACTTATTTATTTGAGAGGGAAAGAGAGAATGAGAGGAGAGAGGTCAGCGGGAGAAGCAGACTCCCTGCTGAGCAGAGAGCCCAATGCGGGACTTGATCCCAGGACTCCAGGATCGTGACCTGAGCTGAAGACAGTCGCCCAACCAACTGAGCCAGCCAGGCGCTCCAGAACCCAGGGCTTCTGACATCCTCCATCATCTGTTCCAAACAATGGGACTCTGCTCTGGGTTGGGGGGGATCCTAGCCTTCGTGTGCCTGGCTCCGTGCTCCCTACACTCTGGACCCCCGTCTGGCTCCTCCCATCTCTGCAGCCTCTGAGAGGGCTCCTCTCTTGGCTCCCTAAAAGCTTCTCCAGCCTGGCAGGGAGGAGGGGTGCAGTGCTGTTGTTCCGGGGAGCCCAGGCTAGAAAGTGTTATTTCCTGCACCTGGCACCTGACATCAGCCCTTCCGCACAGAAACACCCCTTGTTGGGTCAAAATACTGCTTCTTCCCCAGACCTGCTTTGGCTCAGTTCCCATTTCGGGAGGCGGGTACCAAACCTGGACCACACCAGCCGGGGCGCCACCTCCCCACCACACGTTTGCAATCAAGAGGCCCCTTTTCCAGAAGCACTGACATGGGACTCGGGCCCCTCCAGCCTGGCGGTCTTGCAGACCTTGGTCCTATCTGGTGGGCCAGGTCTTAGGGCCCATGTGTGGTGCAGGCCTGGCTCCTAGGTGTAGCCCAATGGGTTCGCTGGGGCAGTGGGCTTTGTGAATTAGTAAGTCCCTGAGGAATGGCTGCAAGAGGCCAGCTCCCAGGGAGAGGTAGCAGCAAGCATGGCTTCGTCTGGCCTCAGGCATGGAGGAGCATTGCTGGGGCAAGGCAGAGAGTCCCCAGCTCGAACAATGGGGTAGCCAGGGGCTTGGAACCAGCAAACGGCCCGCAAGCTGAGATGTCTCTCCAGAGTGTGGGGCTGGCGCTCCCATAGCTCCCATGGTCCCCTCCTCACTCCTGCCCTGGTAGCAGAGGGACCCCCCCCCACCCCGGCGACCCGCCCCTCCCCACCTCCTCTCCTGCTGTCCCTTAGTGCCCTGACCCCTGCCTCTCCCCGCTGCCCTTGAAGAGCATAACCCGCCCTCTGACCCCCCACGCTGCTGCTGCCTCTGCCATCCCTTCGTGTGTTTTCCTCTCTCCCCTAATCCAGCTAATTTTCTGCCCTCCCCAGGTCTGATGACAGCGACTCCTCTTTGTCGGAGGTCCTGAGGTACACACAGAATGTCTCCCGTGTTGGCTCCCCAGCTCTCACTCTCTCCTCTCCCCTCTCTGCCTTTTGCCGCACCGCCCTCCTGCCTGCACACCCCCGTCCTCAGCATGCCGCCCTCCTCCCTGGCCTGCCTCCACCCTACCCCCTCCACCCGTGGTTCCTCCCTCTCAGGGTCGCTGCGTGGCCTCATACTGGCCAGGCCCGGCTGGAGCTGGGGGCTTGGGGAGGGGGGCATATTTGCTTGCCACAGGTGCTGTTCTCTCCTTGTCTCCTGGGCAGGCACGGGGAAAGCCTGGGAGCCTGGGGTGGGCCGGGGCTGGGACTGAGAGCTGCTGAGGGCTTGGGGGAGGGGCAGGGGTGTAGACAACCCTGGGGCCCGCAGGGCCCAGCTGGCCGGGTGTTGGTGGCTGTCTCCAGCATCCCTGTGATTTGCTCAGCTTGTGCCCGGTGAGGTGTGCTTTTCAGCTCCTCTGAGAGGAGCACCAAGGGAGCCTGCTGCCCACACCTCCTGGCACATGGCCCAGGACTGCCAGGAGACCTCCTCCCTTCCCAGCTTTTGGGGTGCCCAGGGGACAGTTTCCCCAGCGCCCCCAGCACAGCACCACACAACAAGGAGCACTTCCTGGGACCTGGTGGGCCTGAGCTCCTGACAGGCCGGTGGTCAGCGCTAGGCTCTGAGTTCCCTCCAGCTCGCCCAGAGCACCCCCTGCTCACCGCACCTCCTGGCCTGCAAGCCTGCCCGCGGGGGGGCAAGGCTTTGCCATGACCAGAAGCTAGCCAGCCTCCCAGCCTCTCTCAGTGATGAGGGTTATCCTGGTGACATACTTCCCATAGCGGTCTGGGCTCTTTCCACAGCCACACAGCTGGGCCCAAACCAGGGTTGAAAGCAGGGAGCTGGGCCAGCTTGGGGGCTGGTCACTTGTGACACCTGTCTGGCAGCTGGCCCTCTGACCGCTGTCCTCGCGGGGGGCGTGGCTGCGTCCATGGGGGCTGTGAGAGGCACTACGGCTGGAACACGGCTCATTTCAGCAGGCCATGGGCCACATGGCGTCACTGGGAGGAACAGCATTGTCTTTGGGAAGGAACTAGAACATATTTCAGACCTGCACATAATTCGGCCAGGGCCTCATTCCCAAAGACGCTCACTCAGAAAAGATCACTCTCCAGAACCTCCAGGAGGCTGGCTTTTAACAAAACGCTCCTGCCTGCCAAGGGGGTGCTCGTGCTCCCTCCCAGACTGTGGATGGGGAGCGAGGCGCTGCTCCCCCAGGTGCATATGGCCTCATTCCCCAGGGACCCTGGACATCCCTAACTCAGAGCTCTAGGGGCACCCTAGAGGGATTTTGGCCTTTGTAAATGACAGTCACAGGTCTGACTCTGCAGGTCCCAAAGGGACTGGAGGGTGGGTGGGAGTGAACGTGTGTGTCTCTGCTTGGGAGGGGCCGGCCCCAGAAGAAGTCTCTGACAGAGGGCTGTCCTGGCACCACGAGGTGCTGGGAGGTTGACAGCCTAAGCACCATCACAGCCCGCACCCCTCGCCGCAACCTGGGTTAACTGTAGCAGTGTGCGGCCACTGTCTAGCCCTCGGGCCTCTGGGGCCTGCACGCATTTAGGCCTCGGGATCTGGGTCAGGCAGGCATCAGATGGGAGCTCCCCCTGGGCAGTGTCCATGTCTCCTCCTTCCACCCACGGCTCGTTCCCCTAGGCATGCTCAGGGCTGTGACTGACAGGTTCTCGTCCAGACCAGCCCTCCCTGCCCCCACAGGCTGTCCCCAGCTCTGACATCAATGGATCAACGGCATTGAGCTTGAGTCTCAGGGGTTGCCTTCATCCGCCCTAGTCCCCTGTTGGTTCTGTCCCCCTCTTACCTGCATACCTCACTCGGCCTGGCCTCAGACTCCCTGGCTGACAGGTGCACCCTTTCTCCCTCTCTCCTGGGAAGGGGCGTCATCACCCCCGTTGGAGGAGCCAAGGGTGCGAGGACGGCCCCACTGCAGTGTGTCTCCATGGCCGAGGGCCACACCAGGCCCATCCTCTGCCTAGACGCCACAGATGAGCTACTGTTCACAGGATCCAAAGGTGGGTGGAACCCAGACTGGCCAGTAAGATTAAGGTCTCACCCATCCCTGCTTCCTGTGCTAGAGTGGGCTGTGAAGATGAAATCCAGAGCCCCCGTGAGTTGAGGATGTGGGCTCAGCTTGTCTACTACCTTGTCTCATGGCTCTTACTTTGGCTCACGGCTTCCCATCTTGGGTTCCCCCAACCAAGCCTTCCCTCATAGCTGACCCTGGTCTCCATCCAGCACTTTCTTCCAAACCTTCCTCAGAAACTTCAGGAAGGCTTTTCAGGTGCCCCATCTTGTCTGCTCATCCCAGTCCCTCAACACTACTATCCTCCACCGATGTCTACCCCAGCACTTCCAGCTAAGAAATCCCTATGACCCCTCAAAGTCATGATTACTTAGTCTCAGCAACAAAATCAGAAAAATTTGACCAGCAGAAAGGACAGCTCTGCAGTAGACATGCTACTGGAAAGACAACTATATCTTTATTTGCAAGGCGAGAGGGGGCCGACCGTCATTCTGGGTGTGGTTGATTGATTCCAGGTTCTCACCCTCAAAGGTGCTTGCCACTTGTCCCTTAACTTTGTCAGCTATTAGCAGTTGTAAGAACAGACAGCAGAAGCTGAAGAATTTCATTTTAGCCCAGGTACTTTGGCAATACACGCAGAGAACTATGGTGTCTGCAGAGTTTGCTTGAGAAACCCAGGTCTGAAGCTCCGACCAGCTCCTCTCCTGAGTCTCTCTGCACACACATGCAGCACTCGGGTCCCGGCGCATCTTCCTGTCCCTTGGACATGAGGCCCCTCCCCCTCGAAGTCTCTGGACTGTCTTCCCTACCCACCACAACCCCTGTGGGTGGGGAGAGTGCATTACTGGGCCCCTGCTAACTGGTGTCTGTTGTCCCCGTGGCTCTCTCCCTGCCTCCCGCAGACCGCAGCTGTAAGATGTGGAACTTGGTCACAGGCCAGGAGATCGCGGCCTTGAAGGGCCACCCCAACAACGTGGTGTCCCTCAAGTACTGTAGCCACTCCGGGCTTGTGTTCTCCGTGTCAGCCTCCTACATCAAGGTGTGGGACATCCGGGACTCGGCCAAGTGCATCCGGACCCTCACGTAGGTACTCCCCGAGCTGGCCCTTGGTGGTGGGCTGGGTACCTGTGCCCAGCCCATGTGACCTACTCAATACAGCCCGGTCTGGCCAGATGAGCGCAGAGGCCCTTAGGGGACTCGACCTGACTCTGAGGGACAAGGTGGGGGTCCCTGGGATGGGGAACAGAGTCTGGGGCAGCAGCCTGGGTGAGCCTTTGGCCTGCTTGGACCCCGTGCTCCATCTCAGCCTCCCAGGCCCTGGGCTGAGCTGGGTGTCCCCCTGTGAGCCCAGTCAGGGAGCTGGGAACCTGTGTGGGGACAGCAGGCGGCTGTTGGCTGACCGCCGCCTTGCTGGCCACCTTTCTGCGTCAGTGGGCCTCCCGAGCCTGTTCTCAGCCCTGCCCCTGACAGTCTCAGGCTGATGGACATGTGGGAGATGGAAGTGAGACGAGGGCCCCTGCAGAACCAAACTGTCCCAGCGGGAGCCGTGCTTCATCCTTGCGTCGCCGTTATAAGCCATCATCTGTTCTTTAACTTGATCTTTAAAAGAGAGTAAACACGGGATTCCGAGGGCGGCGAAGCTCCCTGAGACTGTAATGGTGCATGTGGGTCACCATGCGTTGGTCCAGACCCACGGCGCGTCCTCGTGTCACCTGTGGCCCGCAGTGACGATGCTGTGTCAGGGTGGGCTCACCACTGTAACAAAGGCCCCCCTCTGCTGGGGATGATGATGAGGGGGGCTGTGCATGTGGGGGACAGGGCAATAGGGGAAACCATCCCCTTCAGTTTTGCTGTGATCCTGTAACTGCTCTAAAAAAAATAGTCTTTTATTTAAAAAAAAAAAAAAAAAAACTGAAGAAGCAGAGTAAACGAATGGGTGTAATCACCTCTCTCTACAGAGGAGGAAACTGGGACTCAGAGAGATTAAGTGGCTTCCACAAGCCCCGTTCAGGGACAGGGACTTTTCTGCTGGCCGCGGAGAGGCGCTGCCACCCTTGGTCTCTCCCTCGTCAGACCAGAAACTTCCAGGAGGAGTTTGACTCCCCTCCGTCAGCCAGAGGAGGCTTCCTGGAAGAGCTGGGGTATCAGGCCTGGTCTGAGTGAGGTTTGAGAGCTTTCCTGGCTTGTGTGGATAGACCACTTTGATCTCTGACCTTGCCTTCCTCACTCACGGCAGGTCCTCTGGCCAGGTGACCTCTGGGGACGCCTGTGCCGCCGCATCCACCCGTGCAATCACCAGTGCTCAGGGAGAGCATCAGATCAACCAGATCGCCCTCAGCCCCTCAGGCACCATGCTGTATGCCGCCTCGGGCAACGCCGTCCGCATCTGGGAGCTGAGCAGGTCAGGGGGATGTGGGGTGTGCTGCGGAGGGCCCCCAGGTCTTTACTATGGGCACCACCCATTGGGGCTGGCAGAACCCCGTGCTGCTCTATCCCACCAGCTGCTGGGCTTGGGTCTCTGCTCTGAGATACGGGCTCCTTGTCCTCCGAGGCCCCCAGGACACCGGGCAGCTGATGTCTGGGTTCTTGGTCTTGCATTTTGGGAGGGAGAGTGCCCTGGCCGACCAACTCACTCCAGGACAGACCTCCCCACCAGCCCCCACAAGCTAGGGCTCCCTCTGATCCATGTCCCCCCCCCCCCCACTGGCGGGCCTCTGTCCACTGCAGGTTCCAGCCGGTTGGCAAGCTGACTGGCCACATCGGCCCTGTGATGTGCCTGACCGTCACCCAGACCGCCAGCCAGCACGACCTGGTGGTGACCGGCTCCAAGGACCACTACGTGAAGGTACCTGAGAAGGCCTCCCTCTGGGACAGGGGGTGGGGAGCATTCTCCGCATTCCTCCTGCCCTCCCCCACCCTTCCCTCTGGGGCCTTGCAAGCCCTCATGAAAAATAATGAGACCGCTGGGGATTTTTGCTGAAGAAATCACCCCAAAGAGGCAAGGAGGTGTGTGCAGAAAGTAGATGCAGCGCTATTTTGTAAGTGGTGCGGAACTGAAAGTGACCCAGATGTCTAAGGCTGGAATAGCAGTCACGTCGGTTAGGGAAAAGCCGTGGAACAGGCTGTAGTGCGTCTACCGAACTAAGAAAATGCGAACAGAACACAAAGGATAGCAAAGAACACTAATTTTGTTTGCTCGCCAATTATGTCATTGCACACCAGGGGTACACAGTCAGAAACTGGGAAGCAGACGGTGGTTGGTATGATCATGTTTTATTCCAAGGGCAAGTAATATTATGTATAATATTTAAAGTTTAAATATTATAATATTTAAATTTTAATTTATTTTTTTTTATTTTAAATTAAAATTTTAAAAAAATTTAAATTTAATTTTTTAACTTTTAAATTTAAATTAAATTTAAACAACTTAATTTAAAAATAAAAGAAATCAAAAAGGAGATTCACACCCCAAAGCCACCTTTCTCCATAAGAGCTACTTGTTGAGCTGTGGGGTCACCCCCTGCGTTCACCTATTAACCAGTCTGCCCCAGTCCCCTTGGGAAGGGTCAAGACTCAAGCCTTCAGAGTCCTCTATCCCTGCAAGAAGCGGTGCCCCTCCAGCAGCCCTCTCCTGTTGGGGAAGCTCCTCTCCCCCAGGACCACTGGGTCTGCTGGCTCCTGGGGACCACCGTGCTGTGTGAGATTGGGCAGGTGCTCCTGGCATGCCCTACCGGTCTTTCTTCCCACAGATGTTCGAGTTGGGTGAGTGTGTGACGGGCACCATTGGTCCCACGCACAACTTTGAACCCCCACACTATGACGGTATCGAGTGTCTTGCCATCCAGGGAGATGTCCTATTCAGCGGCTCCCGGGACAATGGCATCAAGAAGTGGGACCTAGAGCAGCAGGAGCTCATTCAGGTGCAGTGGGTGGAAGGGGAGGGGTGGGCTAGGGTGAGGCCATTCCCCAGTCCAGGCAGGGCCTTGGGGACCTAGGGTCTTGGGCCAGAGCTCCCCGAGCCTGCCTGTTCTCCACCCTCTTCCCCTTTGTGTCCACTCCCCCGCCTCCCCTGTCCTCTACTCCTCCCTGTCCTCTACTCTCCCGTGTGCAGCTGCTTTTAAGAAAGGGGCTGCTCTTAGCCCCTAGGTTTGACTTGAAAGCTCAGCCACTCACTGTGTTCCCTTTCTTGGAGCGTTGACCCCTGAGAGGGCTGAAGGGTTCTCCACCAGTGCCTGATCTTAAGTTTGCCTTGGAGTAGGAGGCCAAAGGACCTATCTCGGGGCCCCTACAATCCCCAGCATGGGCTCACCTGGCCCACCTCTTGGATGGGGCTGCTAGCCTGCCTGGCCAGGGACCCCACGGGCAGAGGGGAGCCCGGTGACTGCAGTGTCCTCTGCCAGCTTCTTCCCACTCTATGGGCTTCTCCCCCCTCAGCACTGCCCCCAAGCCTCACTGGTTCTGCTCCTCCCGCAGCAAATCCCCAATGCACACAAGGACTGGGTGTGTGCCCTGGCCTTTGTCCCGGGCCGCCCCATGCTACTGAGCGCCTGCCGCGCGGGCGTCATCAAGGTCTGGAACGTGGACAACTTCACACCCATTGGTGAGATCAGGGGCCACGACAGCCCCATCAATGCCATCTGCACCAACGCCAAGCACATCTTCACTGCTTCCAGGTGGGTGCCAGCTAGAGAGGTCTGCGTGCGTTCCCCGCCCCTCTCCCTGGTGTGGGCAGGGCAAGATGGGGGGCCTCGGAGCCCCTGCGGTTGTCCCAACAGACTCGGTTCCTGGAGCAGACCCCCACGGCGCCCGCTAGCCTCTGCTAGCCCTCCGGGAGTGCCCACCAGGGGCAGGGGAGCAGGAAGGTGCTGGGCCCCAGGTCAGGACTCACCCACTTGCCTTCAAGCCTTTCCCACCCCGCCCACAGCAGCCCCCAACCCGGCTGTCAGACCACAGAGCAGCTGTCTGCCACCCCCTCCCCCACCCCAGACCCGCCTCTCTCCTGCCCCAGCTCTGGTCCCCATCCCGGGGATGCCCAGGCCTCTGGCCCACCGGGGAGCTCCTCAGAGGGGTCTCGTCTTTTTCCTTCACGTCCGACCATGTCCCTTCTCTCCCCTCTCTCCCTCCCCATCTCCTCCTGTCTCTCTCTCTCTCTCTCTGCCTCTCTACCTCTCTCCCCCAACAGTGACTGCCGGGTAAAGGTGTGGAATTACGTCCCCGGACTCACCCCCTGCCTTCCTCGCCGAGTCCTGGCCATAAAGGGCCGAGCCACCACCCTGCCCTGACCCTCCCCTCCCGCCTCCTCTGTCACTCGCCCCTCTTTCCTCTTCCCTCTCTTTCTCCACTTCGGTCTGAGCTGCTTCTCAACGGTATGAGATTGTTTTACTCCTCCTCCCTACGCTCCCTCCACGCCCTGCCCGGCCCGGAGTGAACACCCCGCCTGCTGCTCTTCTCCCGCCCTCCTCCGAGCATGACTAGTGGGGCAGACCCCAGGAGAGGGGTGCCAGGTGGCAGAAGGCAGAGGGGGAGAACCCAGGCCTGGGCCAAACAAAACAACACCAACGAAAACCCACGAGGAGAATTCTGTTGGGGACTTGGAGACCCCAGGCCCTCTCCCTCTGCCCAGCAGCCCCCCACCTCCGCCCCTGCAGTCTGCCCTCCTCCTCCTCGGCGATGCTTGCCCCTGGGCCCCAGCCACATGTGGGGAGTTTGGAGAAGCCGGCCCATGCTTTACTTTGGGGGTCGCCAGCCAGGCCCGCTTTAAGAGCTGACCAGTCTCTCTCTGTCCTCCACCCCAGCGACCTGACGGTGAAGTTCTGGAGCGTGCGGCGGTTACCCCGCGGGCCACACTAGGAGCGCGCAGCTGAGCTCACCCCGGCTGCTTTTCCGAGGACGGCTCCCAGACCCTCGGCCCCCCACCCCCACCCCGGCAGCCTGGACAGCACAGAAGGGAAGCTGTGGTCTGACGGGGCCAACTGCCCTGGGGACAGAGGGTGTGGGCCTCGGGTATGGCCCCTCTCCTGCTCTCCTGCCTCTCCCTTGACCTTCCTACAGGATACTATTCCCCTTGCCTCTTGGGGGAGAGAGAGAGGCTGAGGAGGAATTTAAGCTGTGAAGCCAAAGGGCATTTTCCTGTCTCATCTCTCTCCCTGCAGCCCCTCGGGCTCCCCTTGCCCTCCCTCTGGCCACATTCTCTCCTGCTGAGCTGGCCGAGCCCTTCCTTAACCTCTGGCCCAGTCATGGGTATCTGTAGGGGGAGGCGAAGCAGCCCCAGCCCCTGCCGTGCCCCCTGATGAACAGGCCTCCCCTTCTGTCCCCTAATCCAGCCTCTGGAGCCACTGCACCTGCCTCTGAGCCCAAAATGATAGTCCTCAGGTAACCATGGAAACCAGGTGTTGGCAGCTGGTCCCTGCAGCTGACCCTTAGCCCCTTGGCCACCAACAGCTATTTCCTGTTGTTGACCCCAGCCATCCCTTGGGGTCCCTTTCCAATGGGGCCAAGGTAGAGCTGCTAGAAAAATTCCTCTGGGGAGATGGTCAGAAATACTTCCGCTATTTATTTTATTTTATTTTATTTTTTTTGCGGTTGCCTCCTGGAAACTGACTTGAAGTTTCTCCCCCAAATGTTCTTTTCCTCAGCACTCGGGGGCCAGGAATCCAAAGGGAATCCGCCCGACCAGCCCTCCAGGGCCACCTCCTCTGTTCGCTGTGCAGCTCGGGCTGTCCCAGACTTTACCCCCAGGGACCATTCTAGTGCACCCCTGACCTCTAGGCCGCCTGACGCTTCAGTGCCTTCCTCCACCCCGGGGCCTGGCCCCCATGCTGGGCAGCCTTACACCAGCCATGCCCGCGGCACCACATGTGTCTTTGCACTAGCGGGGTCCCGTGCCCGCTGCCCCCAGAAGGCAGGGGAGCTCCACCCCACAGCCCAGGGCCAGGGGCCCCCCTTCCCAGAGTCCTGTGTGGGCCACGTAGGAAGCAGCTCAGAGGATCGTGTCTACCAGGGGGTGGCGTGGATGGTGAGGATGGCCCAGCCCCGTCCCCAGCTCACCTGTGTTTTCACCCCGACAGGGACGGGAGTCCTTCTGGACTCTTTCTCTCTGGTTATTCAGGAGACACGTTTTCAAGCCTTAAAACTGGCATAGGGCAAAAGACCCTCCCGTTTTAGATTAGCAGCGGAAGAAGAAATTCATTGAGTTCCTTTTTGCCTTGGGGCTGTGCGCTCACGGCTCTGGGGACGTGGTTAAATCCGTGTTCCAGCGCCCCCTGTTGGGACAATTCTGAATTTACAGGACCGGGCCTTGGGAGGCGTCCCAAGACATCCCTCCGCCCCAACCTGTCCACAGTGGTTTCTCCAGTGCTTAACGGGTCCTGTGCTTCCTCTCCTCGGTCTGGGAGTCAGGAGCCCCGACTCTCTTCGGAGATAATGCGGTGACTATTAGACCTTCCAGAGGTGGCTCTGTGTTTGACCTCTGTGACCCTGCGTATTTGGCCAGGTGATCAGAGCCCCCTCTGTGCAGCCCTGGTGGGGCACACAGGGCAGAGGAGGCCGTCCTAGCAGCAAAAGGGAAAAACCCCTGTGGGGCCTGAATCCCCAGCCCTGCTTCCCCGCTGTCCTGGGAGGTCCCTGCCTGCCCCAGTGGTGGAGTCTGGGTAAGCTCGTGTGTGCAAGAAGCGCCCACCCCGGAGCCTGTCCTCCTGGAGCCTGCACCCCGGAAGTCCCTCCTCCTCCAGCCAGCGCAGGGGGCCCTGGCTGCTCCCTCGGCCACGTGGAAGCAGGCGCCTCTTCCCTTCCCGTCCTTCTCCCCACCTGATCGGAAAGCTTCAACCTTGCAACCTGTAAGAAAGACTCCATCTGCATGACTGTTTACACACCGTAGAAACACAAAAGACTGTGCTGCCCCCACGGGCCGGGGCGGCCCCAGCCCAGAACGGTACTGTAGCTGCAAAGGCCCGTTCTTGCGCGAGACATGACCTTAGGGCCTGCGAGAGGTGCTCAGCAGCATTGCCTACTTCCTGCTGTTTCTGTTGGGTCAGCTACCTCATGGCAGGCCGGCTCTGCTGTCCTGGCGACTATCATTGACTCTAAACTTGAAGTCCCTCGGGAGCCCTGAGTCCTTCTGAAATCTGTGCTCCAAGAGCTCAGAGTCTCTGTCTGTTCCTCCAGGGATGTCCAAGGTACATAGTCAGGGGGCAGGCCCCCAGCGTTCTAAAGGTTGGAAGCACAAAATGGTTGTGGTTTGAGCACAAATAGCAGGGCTGGTGGTGGGTGGCCTGGGCAGACCTGGGACCAGGGGGCTCACCCAGCTTGGTTCTGTCTGCAGTTATACTGAGTATGTCTGCATCTGCGTGGGCATTTCCTCGCTCAGCCCAGGGCTCAGCCCAGGGCTTGTCCTGCTTCTGGGGGGCGGCTCGTCCTACTCCTTACTTTGCCCATCTGCAGACCTGAGTCGGGGCCAATACCAGCCCAGCCACAGCAGAAGGCTCAGGAGTTAGCTCCCTCTCTCTTGACCCCACACCCCAAATCTTTAAATGCCTGAGCCCACGCTGGGTCCCAGCCCTCTTGAGCCTAAGGAGCCCAGAGCCACATTCCCTGTCCCCGGGGCTGGGCCCCCCTTGAATGCTTTTGAAGCTGACTGTCTTTGGGCCTTCTGGGCACAGTCCTGGAATTCTAAGTATTAATCAGTTCAGTGTTTGCTGTCACTTGAGTAGCCGATCCCTCCATGACAGCCACAGTTCTCCAAGGTAGCATCTGGAGTTGCCTTTGGAGATTGCCAAGGAAAGGCACACCCAAGCCTTTGAGGTGGTCAGGGTACCCCAGTGGGTCTGGGAAGGGCCATCTGTGGATCTGGGAGTGGTTTGCCTACCCCCCTCCCACCACTACAGCTCCAGCCCTCACTTGTCCTGCCCTGGTCCTGCCCTGCTGCCCGCCTGGGGCGGTGTCACCTGGGCAGAGGGCAAGCTAAAGCACAAAGTCATTGTAGGGAAGACCGTGGCAGGGACTTTCTCACGCCACCCACTGTAGTGGTGACGTGGGCAGGCTGTGGCTCTGGAGTTAGAAGTGGCCCACTCTCTCCCCTCACATACACCAGCCCAGCTCCCGGGGGCATCTTCTGATGCAATCTGGGTGGGTGTGGGTGCAGCCCCCGGCGTGTCCAGCCCCAGCCTGAGCCCAGCATCTTCACCATCATGTGGGGGGCGGGCAGGGCCTGCCCTGCGAAGGGGGCAATTTCTCCCTGCGCCCCTGGGGCCTGAACGTGTGGCATCTGTCTGTTTGCCATCCCAAACAGGAAACTGCTTCCCGCTCTCTTAGCTTAGCCCATTGTCCTGGCCCAGCCTCAGGAGCTGGGGCCTGGCCAGTGGCCCCACAGGCCTCCATGGGCCTGGCCCTACTTTCCTGGCTCCCAGGATCCCTCACTGCCCTCTTAGGAGCAAGGACAGAATCGACAAGGAAAATTCCGTTTTCTAGGGCATCTTCGTTCTAGTCCCCACACCCTGCCCAGCCCCAGCACTCCAGCGAGCCCCCAACTTTTCTCGTACCCAGTCCAGTTTTTTGAACCCTTGTCCCGAGGGCTTTGCAGGGAAGTGGGAACTACTCCAAGAAGAGCCAAGGGTCAGAGAAGACCCCTGAAGTGAAGGGCCCCGCCCTGCCTACCAGCTCTTTTCTAGGGATCACCCCCTGCCCAGGCTGCAGGGTCTCGTTTGGCTTATGCCCTCCTCGCTATGCGGCTATAGCACAAGATGTAAATATGTTTTGTACCTCTGCCGATGACTGTACATAGTGTATGAAAGTTATTTAAGCCCTCATGCTGTACATTTCTGTTCCTAGACTGGACGTGTGTGTTCTAAGAAGTTGTCATAAATAAAACCCGAATGACCATTATCTGTCGTGGTGTGTCCCCTGAGAGCTGCCAGCTTTGGGCTGGTGGCCCCTCTCTGGGGTGGGGGGGGGGGTTGGTGCTGGGGCGGGGGGGGTGGGCCTCTGGGGCTGGGTCCAGCCTGAGGAGACTCTCCTGGGCTGTGAGTGTGGAGCTTGCCCAACAAGAAAGCCGTGTTGAGAGTGTTGCCTTCCCTGCAGACTCTGCTGTCTCCTGGGACAGGTACGTGAGCTGGAAGAGGGCCCCAGCACTTAATGAGCACCTACTGTATTCCAAGCACTATTTCAGGCATCTTTCCCTGGATCTTCACTCCCTCTGTATGATCTGTGTTTTGGAAATGGGCAAAGTCTCAGAAAGGAAGGGACATGTTCAGGGTCAGCCCTAGGGAGACCAAAGCCATGACTGGAAGCCCGACGTGCCTGGCCATAGCACTGGTCTTCTTGCACGAACACAGCCAGCACCTTTTCCAGAGGCCGGAGGACACCGTGTGTGATGCATTCAAGATGTAGGTCCTTCCGGTGCCACGTAGTATATTTGGCCCATTCCCACTATTTTTCAGGAATCTGTGGCTCCCACATAATTTTATTTTATTTTTTTAAAGATTTTATTTATTTATTTGGCAGACAGAGATCACAAGTAGGCAGAGAGGCAGGCAGAAAGAGACGGAGAAGCAGGCTCCCTGCTGAGCAGAGAGCCTGATGCAGGCAGGGCTCGATCCCAGGACCCTGGGATCATGACCCAAGCCGAAGGCAGAGGCTTTAACCCACTGAGCCACCCAGGCACCCTCCCCCATAATTTTAGATTGTGCTTCATTCAGAAGTCAGTGTCCCGGAGGCACCAGTGTCCCAGCGTTAGCTCTGTGTGCACATATCCCGTTTGTCCAGTTTCGCTCTCAAGAAAATATTTTTATTTATTTATTTATTTTTAAAAATATTTTGTTTATTTGACAGAAAGGCATCGAGAGAGGGAACACAAGCAGAAGGAGTGGGAGAGGGAGAAGCAGGCTCCCCACTGAGCAGGGAGCCCAGTGTGGGGCTCGATTCTAGGACCCTGGGATCAGGACTGAGCCAAAGGCAGATGCCCAACAACTGAGCCCCCTAGGCACCCCTCAAGAAAACATGTTTAATAAAGTTTTATGAAGATATAATTTCTGTACCATAAAGCCCACCGTCTTTTCTTTTTTAGGCTAATGATTTTATTCTGGCTCGTTCCGTATCCCCTCAGGTGCTGACCAGCCACTGAACGAGTGCATGTGTGAGTGAGAGAAGGAAAGAGTGGGCATGTTTGGGGGCAGTGAGTTGTGAAATGTCACTAAATAGCTCAACGAAGTTTTCCTGTAGGGAAGCGGTCACCCTCCCTTTTGATAACCCCAGCTCATGTCCCCAGATCCCAGAGATTCCGGCCCATCCTTGAGCATTGTGGCCTCTGGGGGACCCTCAGAAGCCAGGACCACCTTGAAAGCATTTACTTCCTGATTTTTGTAATGTGAAGACAATAGGGTCTCTCTCTGCTGTGTTTTCCAAATATGAAACCAAGTTTCGCTGTCAACCTGCACAGTCATTGCTGTTTAGCTAGACCTACGGCTCTTGGCTGTGGACAGGGGGCCCAGCCTGTGAGATCCGTGGGAGGCAGACCATCGTGGGGAGGGCTCCGAGGGAGGCTGAGAGGCTCCTAGTCCTCAAACAGAAGGGTCTTAGCAACTGAAAGGGGGCCCTGATCCTCAGAGGGGGACGCAGGTGGGCAGAGTTGCCCTAATCCCCCCCCCCCCCAGGCCCTCCAGCAGGTGCTGGAGCTTCCCTGCCCTGGGAAGCGAGGGTGGCTTCTGAGGGCAGTTGTTTTTGGCTGGTTGACTGAGCCTTACCTATACCCGCTCTCCCTGCCCCACCCTTCCGCCTGGTCTGGTCCCATGCCTGCTCCCCACAGGCCCTTCTTTTACATAGGATCCCACCCTACGGGACAGGGCCCATGGCTGACCGTGAGAAGTGACAGTTGGGCGTGACCAGCTGCAGGCGTGTGGGGTGTGTGAGTAAAAACCAGAAAATAGTGTCCCGGGAGCTGTTGACCTTGTCAAGAGCAGGACCCTGGGCTGCACTCCAGCCGGCTGGTTCTACCCCTGGTGCCCCTCCCCTTGCCTCGCAGGTTTGCCACAGAAGGTGGTTTTTCCAAACTCAGGTCACCCTGTGTCTTGAAGATGCCAAAGCCCTGAGGGGTAGGGAGGCAGGAACACCCGGTTAAAGGACCTTGTTCTTTTGTTCTTTTGTAAGATTTGGTTTTTTTCCCCAAGTTATCATAGTGATATCTGCTTATTACAGGAAATTTGGAAACAGAACAATGTGAAGGAGAGAAATTAGACTGTAATAGCCCCTCTCAGAATCTGATGGGAGTCATTTCACTGTCAACCCGGGTGGCATCATCAAAGACGGTTCTTCCCAACCCTCTCGCTCGGTTTACAAATGAGAGGAGCGGAGGCCCAGAGAAGACAGCAGACTTGGCCATGTTCCTTCCAGGACATGGAAGAAGATTCCTTCCCCCACGTGGTCTCTTCCCATTGTGCCTCTTAAGCTTGGCTTGACCAACGTGAGCAGGGTGATCTGTGGGGGGATCCAGAACAGTCTCCGAAGTGGGTCCAATCCCGACATATTGACCTGGTTGTGCTTCGGAGGGCAGGGAAGGGACCATGCGCCCACCACTGTCCTGTGCTCTTTGCCACTCACGTCCATGGCGAGGCCCCCAGCTGCTGATGGGGGACCCAGAGACCAGGCCGAGGGGAGTGCGTGAGCAGCGGCTTCTGGCCAATGCAGACCTCCGTGCGGGCTGGAGCGCCACCTGCCGTGAGGAGTGTGTGTGCGGGTCCAAGAGACACTGGCTGTGTGTGCGGGTCCAAGAGACACTGGCTGCGGCCCCCAGTGGACATAACACTGAGGATCGTGGCAGCCCGGAAAGGGAGGCGTGCGGGGGCAGAGAGAGTGAGCGAGGGGAGGACTCCACACGTTCCTGGGGGGGTTCGATGCAGGCGACAGGCTGAGGCACTGCAGGGCAAGAGCCCAAGGGAGCCTGAGTGTCTCCTTCACCATGGCCCTCGCTCCGTCCCAAGTCAGAGCACATTTGACCGTGGGGGAGCCTACCTTTCAGGACATTGGTTACTGTCCCTGTCCCCCCAGCTTTGGGGCCTGGCTGACTCCAAAGGCAGGTGGGGGTGGGCATGGGGGCGTGGGAGCAGCAAATAAGCCTGTGCAGACCTGAGGGTAAACTTCCAGGACTGTCCGAGGGCCCCCGGGTTAGACAGATTCCAACAGAAGCCCCCGGAGAGAGTGAGCTCCCAGCTCAGCCGCAGGAGTGGGAGGAGGAAACCTCTGGCTCTCCGGACACACGGGACCGAGTTTCTGATGTCCCCACCCAAATGCTGTCACCCGGGCTGTGGTCTCGGCTACACAAAGGGACAACCACACGGGTGTTTTTGCAGAACCGCCCTGTTCCTGACGCGTGGTATCCAAACTCTCTGATCTCCCGGGATATTTTATGAGCCAACTAATGCCCTCCCGCCCAGCGCCACTGAGGTCTAGAACACCTCCCGTGTCCCAGCATGCCCTTTCCTCCCAGTCTGTAGCTCAAGCTGATGGCCAGCGTCTCCACGCTTCAGCCTGCCATCACCTGGCCACGTGGGCGAAGGGCATGGTGGGGGCCGCAGAGCTGGGAGAGGCCACCCTGGACCAGATGGTTGCCGCCAAGGAGGCAGCCCATGGCGAATGGTTTGCCCCGCAGAACAAAGTGGAAAGGCCAGGAGACACCAACTCCACGAAAGTTCATGCTTCTTCCTTTTATTACAAAGGGTCTGCGGGGGCACACAGCCACTTCTAGGGTGGGGCTTGGGAGCCAGGCCCCCCCTGTCGCGGTTGTCACAGTCATAGCCGCCCTGGCCAGGTCCCAAGGACGCAGGCTCAGGAGTGGCCCTTTCGAGGCCTCCGGTTGCAGAAGCAGGAGGTAGGGGTGTTGGCCAGCTGCTTCTCCTTGGCTTCCAGGATGTAGAGGGTCTGCGTGGCGAGGCAGCTGACCATGGGGTCGGGGTCTTCGTGCATGGACCTTAGGGCTGCAACACGGAGACTGCTAAGGTGCTTGGAACAAAGTCAGCCTGCTGGGCTGGGCGCCAGGTCTGGGCCCCTCAGAGCTGGCAGACGGGGCAGTGCAGCGGGATGGGGACTGGTGGCTTTTAAAATATGAGTGAGAATCCCCGCCAGGAGGCCACCCTTCTCAGTCACAAGCAGGGGGACATACTTGCCCCAGGCTCAGGGAGACGTGAGGCCAGCTTGTTCTTGTCCTGCCTCCACAACCACCTTCTCGGCCCCCTCCACCACCTCCCTCCTGCCCCCTCTGCCCTCCTCTTTTCCAGAGAACAGCTATGAGCAAAGTCCTCCGACTTCACAGAGAGTGCAGCCAGAGATTTGGGCAGCAGCGGGGGACGCAGCAGTGCGGGGATAGGGTGCTTGAGACAAGACAGAGGAAAAGGAACGAGCGGGGCATTGGTTGGAGGGGTTGGCAGGTCTCAGATGGATGGGCAGAGAAGGTGTGGACAATGGCTTGGAAGGGCTGGGAACCCTATATTCCCCAGGTGAGAAAAAGTTGGATGGCCTTCCTCTCGAGAGTTCTAGCAACGGTTCTGGCTGCTGAACAGCTTGGAGTTCAGTGGGGGTGAGGGTCAGTTAGTGACGGAACATGAGGGCAGGGGGCTCTGGCTGACGCCCCAAAGCCAGAGGACTTAAAGGCAAGCCTCCCTCTTCATTCTTTCCAAGGATCATTTTTGCCTGCCACGTGCCCATCTTCCCTCATTTCTGAGACTTCCCCGCTAACAGCGGTGCCCTTAAAAGCTGCCAAGAGCTGTGCCTGGGTTCCCACTCACCTGCATATACGTCCTCCATATCACCGACCTCTTTCCTGTCGAGGGTTTGGATGATCTGGCCTATGGAAGCGCACAGAACACCTCAGGGGCCCACAAAGGACCACAGGACCCCGGCTGGACCTGTTCTTCTGTTTCTTCCCAAAACACATCCCTCCTTGTTTTCTCTCGCTCCCCCTAACTGGCATTCTCCAGACTTTTCGCACAAGGAGAAATTAATTCCCCTGCTCCTCTCAGGGTCATCGGCAAATGGGGCTGGGGGAGGGGGAGGGGATGCCTCAGCTCTAAGGATGTTTTTCCTTGGGGTGGCAGGAAGCAGTCACCAGCCTCTGAGCGTCATAGCAGAGCAGGACCCACACCTGACCCTTGGGAGCCTTGCTGGCCTGGCCGGCCAGGACGTGGCCCATTCCGCTGTAGGAAAGGTCACCCAACCCACCCAGGAGCCTGCTGCAGGGGGAGGAACAGGAGGGGCAGAGGGGATGGGTGGGGAGTACGTGGACTATCGCCAGAATGGTCCTGGGGGCTGCACAGGGAGCCCCTCCACCCTCCAGGGTTAGCGCGGGCCCTTATACCCTTGTGCCCCAAGGCCTCAGGCTGCTTGAAGGACTCTGGGACAAGGACACAGTGGCTCCAAGAAGAGAGAAAGGGTACCTGCAAACCGTATGGCTGTCTGGCGGATGGAGGCCTGCGGGCTCTTGAAGAAGGCCACACACCGCTTCAGAAACCAGGGGGCCTTGTTCGCCTTCTGCTTCAGCTGCAGGAAGACGAGCCGGTTTAGGTAAGGTGCCCGCCGCCAGCTCTCCTGCCCCCCTCACACAGTCTGGAGACATCCTCTCAGTGCAAAACCTGATTGGAACGTTCTAGAGGTGCCTAGCTGGTTCACTGCGAAAGCATGCAACTCTTCATCTTGGGGTCACGAGTTTGAGCCCCCATTAAGTATAGAGATGACTTAAAAAAAAAATAAGTTATTTTTAAAAATGCAACACCACCCATCCCCTCGCGCCCTGAAGGAATGGGAACTCCTGAAGTCTTATTTCTTCCATGAAGCCTTCCTGGATTGACAGGGGGACCTCTTTCCAAAAGATTTACCCCGATCGTTCGCTCACACATTCCGCCAACCATAGGGGAGTGAACCCAGTTGTTTCAATATTGTTTATGTACGTCTTGGCTTAAAATCTTCCATCTCAAGGTCATCTGCTCTAGGCGACAATAGAATCAATTAGATCTACACCCTTCTATTTAAACAGAGCCTAGCGTGGCTTTGATACCTTCCTTTCCCTGTCTAGGTGGCACCCACTTCTGCGTTCATCTAGACGCCCTCCCTTGAAGGTTCTGGGGGATGACATGTTCTGCCTTTTGCAAGTACCTAACCCCATCTCCTGTGCGTCCTTCCCAGTGACTCTCCTACTCCCCCTTTATACTGCAGCCTGAGTTCTCAAATGAGGAGGCTACATCCATGGTTCGTCAAGCCTTTTTGGTAGCACAACTCTTCTTCAAATAAAAATCCTAACAGGAAACCTCAGGTTCTGAACCAACAGAAGGGGGACTGCTCCTGTCGAAGGGGGTGTGAAGGCAGAGCCCCACCCCGCTGCTTACCTTCCCCAGGCTTCAGGTTACCCTGAGAAACCCGTGGATTCTGGCACCCTGGTCTCCTTGGACCACCTTGCTGACCCTGACCTGGCTTCCATGGTCCAAAGCCAACACGCACGTCCACTCCCGCTACAGTCACCACCCACTGCCGACCTCTCATCGCTTCCTGAATCTGTCTTCTGCCTAAGGGGCCTCCTCCCTCCCCTCTTCTTGTTCCCCTTCCGTTTCTTGGCCTGGTTTCCTTGCCTGGTCTCCTTCATGGGAAACTTGGAACCGAGGTTTCCTGGGATCCTGATGTCAAACCAGACGCTTCTCCCGCTAATGCAATTCCCCTGAGCTCGGGGTCCACATATCCATATCTCCAGTGCGGCTCTGTTCTCCAAGCCTCAGTGATTCGGTGATTATATCTATTTCCAGTGGGATAGATCTCCCCAGCTCTACAAACTTGACATGTACGGAATCAAGCCACTATCTTCCTCTCCACCCCTGCTCCTCCCTCTGTGTACCTGACCCCCGTCTGTGACACCAGCATAGCATTCACCCAAGTCAGAAACCCAAGAGCTGACCTTTACCTTCACAACAATTAGCTCTCCAGTCCTGGCTAATCCCTCCATGTCTGTCTTCATGACCTCATCTTTTCTCCCTGGATCCTCTCAACCACGGACCCCAGTCCTGTCCCATGTGAACTTATCCTCCAGTCTGCAACAGCTGATCTGTCTAAAGCACACAGCTCTCTAACCATGGTACCGCTTCCTTAGAGCACTTCCGTGGCTCCCTGTTGCCTATAGCATGAAGTCTTGCTCTTTATTGTGCCCAAGCCCTCACTGCACAGTACAGCCCCAGCTCCTGCTTCCTGCTTCCCATGCCAAGACTGCACACCTCCAGTTCATGAGTCAAAACTGGCCTGCAGATTTTTTCATTTGCTTCACACAAATACTGTAAATTATTTGCCAAGAAAATGTGGCAAATTTCACTTAAAATCAGGATCTCCTGCTTGTCTTAACAAAGTGGAAAATTGGGCAACACTGAGCCCACTCTCTATCATAGACCCAGTACGTTGGTTTTCTTCCTTCCTTCCTTCCTTTCTTTTTTTTTTTTTCTTTCTTTCTTTTAGGTTGGTTTTCAATAGGTCCTCTCAGCTGGGGACCGTACTGTCCCAAGGGAATTATAGAACGGGGGATGTTTTGGTGGGCAAAATGATGAGAGGGAATATCCTAATTTCTAATGTCCCACTGCATATTTGTATCAAAAGCTCTATTTCTAATTAACTGGGCCCAGAACCTGACCCTGTCTTTTACATAGACACAGGATATTTTTTTCACAGTTCAAACACACACTGGGTTTCCTGGAGATGCATCTACAATATGAAGCAAAGAAAGACTGCACTTCATTCCATGTAGCCTTTCACCAAACATTGTCCATCGCTCTGAAAGTCCCACCACCAAGGGCCACAACTGTTGTGGCATTGGAGTCCCCAACACAGCAGCCCAGTACCATTCCACATTTGTAAGAGGTCAAGTCAAAAAGGTTCCACAGAGAGGGTCAAGGAGTCAACCACTTCATCGTGTCCTCCAGAGAAATAGGTCCCAGGTCCTCCTATCTATTATTTATGTTATGTTTTATCACATTCCATTATGTCATGTTAGAGCATGCCATGTCATGTAGTTATGTCATTTATGTTATATTGTGTTACATGCATACTTACACATTATTTGATTTAAAATTATGTTCATTTCTCCTTTGGAGTTAGGGCATTATATTCATTTTGGGATATATGTGAATTTCATTTCAGGATAGTAAAGGAGGAGTTACTGAGAATGTACTAGAACAAGGTTGTGCGGTGCCTGACCATGCTGAGAGGTGCTACCTTCACTGGACCCCAGGATTTTCAATTCCTCTCCAGGGCTACCCAACCTGCTTGTCTGATTAATGTTCTCTTCATGGCCTTGTAGGCATTTGAGTTTTGTGCCGGTGCTCGCATGATTCCAAGCCACTGATAGCTCCCCCGACGCCAGGCTCTTCTGCCCTTATTTCTCAGGATCAAATTACAGAAAATGACCTATGCAAAGGCCCTGCAACATAGTGAGGGCTTTGCTCTGATCCCTGAGTGTTAACTCCTGGAGCCTTCTCTTTAGGCAAAGTGATATCCTGTTTTCCATTTCCCTTCTTCACACGTGACATCTCCTCCAGGAAGCCTTCCTTCTAATCCCAGACTGGGCTGGGTATCTCCTTTGTGCTATGAAGTACATTCCTCTGTTTTAGTTCTCACCACAGTATTCTGAATTTGTCTAGTTGGGTGTCGAGTTCCCCAACTTAGACAGGGAGCAATGGGAGGGCAGGAACCAGGGCCAGGTGCTGGGCACAAAGCAGACGCCCCCTGAGCCCCTCATTGTTGAACTGCAGCAAACCCCAGAGAGCTCAGGAAACAGACTGTTGGCCACCCCATCCTCCCTGCGTGGAGCAGAGTGGTGAGGGAGCTGCTGCCTTACCAGGGCTCTGAGGATCGTCCATACATCTTTCTCGGCAAAAATCACTTTGAGCCTTGACCAGCCCAGTATGGCAGCCGTGTGGCAGAGCGCAGGCCGGCAGATCTGGAGAGACAGGAATGCCCCGCATGAGGAGCTATGGGGACAGGGCGGGGAGAAGACACAGAAGGGCATGAGGAAGGGGAGACAGACAGCAGTGAGTCCAGTCCTGGAGGGAAGGAAGACTCCAGTGAACCCAGATGGACTAGGGGTGCAGAGAGAGGCAGGGTCCTCTAGGCAGCTTGGCTGTGTCTACAACTGTTTCCCACTAATAAGAAGGTCAAGACGCCTGCTTGTAATGACTTTCCCAGCTGCTGGAAAATTCTCCCCGTCCCAGCCTCATGCACCCACAGCATGGCTTCCCACACCTCAAAACAGACTCTCTGAAACAGATTTCACCAAAGTCTTCCAGCGGCTTCGGTACCCAACAGAAGCCTTGCCATGGCAAAGTAACCTCATCTGGAAACCCAGAATCCTGTTACCAACCACATCAGAAACTTTTCAACTTTCCCCAGCTGCCATTCACATCTCTGGTCCCCCAAATCATGAACCAATGCCAGGCTCTCTGTTCTGCCTCATGGGAACCTCTGTGCTGCTGCTGCTGCCGGTGGTGGTGGTGGTGAGGTGTACTCAATTCAGCACAAAGGAGTATGCAGAGAACAACTTGGAGGGAAGGCCAAGGGCAGAGAACCAGAGAGAGGCACTGGGCCAGACGCTGCGATTTTCCCCCTTGGAGTCTTCCCACCCAGGGCATTCCATGGTGTGCGGTTGGCCAGGCTGGAGAGAGCCGGGAGGGAGAGAAACCCCTGGTGCAAGCATCTGGTCACACCTGGTCCCTCCCTGCAACTCTGCAAGGTCAGAGACAAAGTGACTCCTCCAGCATCTTTCAATTTCTCTACAGCCCCTTCCTTAGCGCTTAACACCTGTTAGCATCTACCTCCCATGACCGGCGACAGAAGACCGGGCTCCGGGACAGCCTCTCACCTGAGCCACACTGATATTCACATCCTCCAGGTGGAGCACGAGGGGGACTATCAAGTTGAGGACCTGGTACTTCAAGGGGAAGACAAGCATTCTCCTCTTGACCTTAGCCAAGAGAGCCCTGTAGGTCTCAAAGGCCATCAGGCGCAGGTGCTCTGACTCCTTGGGGAGAAGACACACACAGACACAGAGAAGACACCTCCAATTGTGTCCACCCAGTGGGGATCAGTGGCCCCCGAGCTCCCGCTCCCGGGACACACTGCCATGCCCACTTCCTTCCCTGGCGATCTGCTGTGATCCTACCACATCCCCGTTCTCCCTGGTCACTGTTGTCTGCTCTCAATACGTCTCCCGCCTTTCATAGCCATTACCCAAGAGGACATACACAAGCAGACCTTTCCAGAACAGCCTCCCATTCAGGTGACAGGGGCCTTTCCAGATAATTCTGCCCCACTCCCTTGGACCCCCAGAGAAGGGAAATGACCCCGCTAAGGGCTTCACCTCCTCAAAGAAGGGCCCAAGCGTGAAAGAGAGCTGAACGAAGAAGGAGGCGTTCTGCCGCCAGCTGAGGAGCTGCGTGAGATACTTGAGCACCGCGAAAGTCTCCGTGACAATGTCACTGTCCAGGGAGTAGCAGCAGTTCAGCACGTAGGGCTGGAGGACACGGAACTGTCGCACCTGCAGAGTGACGGCTGCTCAGGAAAGGAGGCATCCAGGGAACGACTCTTGCCACATCAAGGGACTCGCATTTCTATTCAAGAGGCTCCACAAATGAAAGCCAGAACTGCGACACTCTACCCCGTTTCATCCTGGGACGGGGACGGGGCTGGTAAATGGGTGGCTGTCGCGGGGAGCTGCCCAGGAGGACTTCTGTCCTCCTGGGAAAAGGGGAGAAGGCCGAGGAGAGCCCTCCTCCCACTATACCCAGAAGTTCTCAGCTCCATTGCCCTTAGCATCTCTGGTCCCTGGGACACGTGGATGGCCTGGGCTCTTGGAATTAACTTGACCTTAACTCTGAAATGACTCATGGGAAAACCTCCTCTTTTGAGCATGAATGGCTCAGGTCCTCGACCCCTGTATCCAGTGCTGGCTTCAGGAGGGTTTCCTCCGCCCAGTCCCAAGAGTGTGGTCTACCTCATCTATAACGACACACCGGAGCTCCGGGCCTTTCACTTGCTTCTCTGGGTGACAAGATCTCTTGAGAGAATACCCTTGACCCCCACTCCATCTTACCATGTTCCCGTGCTTTGCAAAGGTCACCACCATCTGCAGCAAGAGCTTCACCGTGGTGAGCTCCTCATGTTGGAACCAGTCGGCCAAGATGTGGAGAGTGGCTTCATCTGCTATGGCCGCCACCCCTGGGCACCGGAGCAGCTGGCAAAAGAAGACCAAGAAAACTGAAATAATGGGCAAGGAGAACACAAATTCCCAGTGACCTTGAATCTAGGTTTCTATTTATAAAGAAATGTTCTTGGGGCGCCTGGGTGGCTCAGTTGGTTGGGTGACTGCCTTCGGCTCAGGTCATGATCCCGGAGTCCTGGGATCGAGTCCCACATCGGGCTCCCAGCTCCATGGGGAGTCTGCTTCTCTCTCTACCTGCTTCCTTCTCATACTCTTTCTCTCCCTCTCTCTCAAATAAATAAATAAATAAATAATCTAAAAAAAAAAAAGAGATGTTCTTAAGGATTTAGAAGGCCAGGTAAAGAAGCCAAAGCATATTTGAGAGATAACTTCACACTCCATCATTCCAGAAGTCATTCATCCATTCTACAGGTTTTCCTCAGGCATCTTTGATGAAGGGAGCTATAGAGGAGAAAAGTAAGACATGCACCAGATATTGATCCATAGCTGTGTACAGCTTATTTGACCATGGAGAAAAATATGGAAGGATACATATTTGATATCCTTTCGGAGAGGAAGAGGTGGCAGGTAGAAATGATACAGTAGAAGGGAGAGAAGCAAAAACAGGAAAGATTTTTTTTTAAAGGCTACAATTTAAAAAAAAATAGCGCAACGTGATTTCATTTGTATATTTACATAAAATTTATGTGGGTCTCTATGTCATTTGAAATAAAAAATTTTAAAAGACAAAAAAGCGAATCAGATACATTTAAACCAGAGGAACTTGCTTTTGTGTGTGTGCATATACAAACAAATGTATGTCTGTGTTCATGGGTGCGATTCTACTGGCAAAAACGTTCCCGTGGACAGAGCGGCATTTCCACCTGTCTTTGATTGACAGCCCCCAGGGACCCGTGTAATTTACGCATTAGCCCAGCATGGTTCTCAAACTCTGAGCTTCAGTTTCATGCTCTACAAAACAGAAATATTAACGTCTTTTTCAGAATTGCCGTGGAAATCAGTGTCAGTGAGCTCACCTGTTCCTTGAGTGCCATGAAGGAAAGTACGTGGCCCTGTTTTCAGTGTTTCTACTTGGGGTCATTTGAGAGTAAGGAAGCAGGGAAGTTGCAAGGGGCTGTGAAATATTAGAAAGCATTTCGAGCTTGTGCCTCTTGTTTATAGGTTGTGCTCAGCTGTCTTAGCAGCTACATAAAACCCCATTGGTTCTCCACTTTAAAACTGGCTCGGGTGAACAGCTCGGAACAAGGCTCCCTCACCTCCTTTGGTGGGGTCTCAGCCTTCTCCCCCGGCCTGCCGACGCCTCCCTCCAAGCTCCCCAGCCTGCAAATCCAGTAACGGTGGCAGATGAATAATTATTATCCACACGCCCACTTGCTTCATTTGGGTTTTATGCGTTTGGGGGAGCTTCTAGAGCGGATGTCGATCCTAGCTGTGTTTCTAGAATGCAGCTCTAAACTTGGGAACTTCTAAAATAAACTGACGCCTGGACTTGATCCCAGACCAGTTCAAGTAGAATCTCAAGGTAGGAAGTCAAGAGAGGGGGTGAAATTGTGCTTTGGGATTAGCATATTTTAAAGCTGCCCAGAGGATTCTGAGGCAGCCAGAGGTCAGAGCTACTGCTCTACAGAGCGTGACATCCGTCTTGCCGTGCTCCCCACCGCCCCGAGGCTTGCACCCTGCACTGTTCCTCAAAACCTGCACTGCGACACCCACTGGACTGTTGACAGAAAACCGAAGACTTCTGGGCTTTGCTCCAGAGCCACCGAATGCACGCTTTGGGGATAGGGCCCAGAAATCTGCACTGAAACAGCTTCCCTAGTGACATGAGGCCCACTGAGCTAAGCACCCTCTTCCAGGCAGAGTTGTGGACCCTACACCCACATTCCCACATCCCTAGCAGGGGTTCTGCCAACACAACATACATCCTTGAATGTGTATACCAGCACCCCCTGCCAGTGCACACGTGTACTTGCTCATGGCCCTGGGCACCTTCCAGCTAGACCACCGCCTACAACCCAGGTCAGGGCAATATCTGCTTAGATTCCAGTAGCAGCCCTGCATTGTCTTCTGTCATGGTCATGGTCGTAGTTTTGCTCCATGTTAAAAAAAAAAAAAAAAAAATCAGGTGGCTTGAATCTTGAAGGGAGCCTACTTAAAGCTACAGTGAGCCAAAAAAAAATCCCAAAACTTTCCCAGATACTACTGGTGGAAGAATAATTTGGTACAATTTTACTGGGAAATAATTTGGCATTAATGTAAAAACATCCTAGAAGACATTCATATTTTTCTTCAATCAATGCTTCTACTTATAGTCAACATTTAAAGAAATAATCTGGAATATGGGCAAAGTCTTTTGCACAGAGATGTCCCCTACAATGTTATTTATAATAGTAAATAGTAAAATTGTAAATAGTAAAACCAGAAAAAACTGTCCAATAAATTATAGAACATCTTTGTGATGAAATATTACATTACCGTTATAATTTATGTTTGAAGATGCTTAAAGAGAGCAAGATACAGTATTAGTAGAGAATGATGTTAGATATGAAACACACACACACACACACACACAGAAATACATACACACACACACAAAGCCCCCCTCCAAACAGGCCAAAAGCTAAAAGTGGTTTCCCCCGGGTATTGTGCCCATTAATGGTTTTATAATTTTTAAAGTTTGTTTTCACATGTTCTAAATTTTCTACACCTTTTTTTTCTGTCAAATGGCTGAAATACATGGAGTCAATCAGTAGTACTGAGTAAAGATTCATTTCAAAGGCTAATGAAGGTCAAGGTGGCTGAAGGAAAGAGCTAGGACTTCCCATGAGGTTGGGACAGAGCTAAGCTGCCTTAAGATTCAAGGAGGAATTACACCAGGTACTTTGCAAGCCTGTGACTCAAGGTACCTAACTGTCATTAACCGTGTCCCCCGGCCCTTCTGTGGGATAGGGAGCCACAGTGAAGTAGGCCACCCTTCCTCCACCAGCCATCCCTGGAGGTGTCCTTTGGGTACAGCTTCCTTCCAGAGGCACCACTCTCACCCGCTCTCCTCCCACCAAGAACCACTCACTTCAGTCATGAACACGAAGGCCGTTAAGTGATTCCTGTAGTTCAGGTCTTGGAGCATGCTGATGATGAAACTGAAGATGGGGCGGTTGTGCCAACAGTTCTTGATGACCATGGTCCTGCCGATGAGAGCAGAGAGCTCAGGAGCAGGCCTGGGCCCCAGGAGAGAGCCAACAGGATGGGAGGTCGTCTGGCCAGGGACAAGGGTGAGGCCTACCTGGCCAGCAGAGTGACCCCCTCATAGTGTCTTTCGGGACTGGTGAGCAGCTCCCAGCCCCCAAGTTTCTGAACGTAAGACACGTGGTCTCCATACCCGGTACTTAGCATCAAGGTCTTCAGGGCCTCTATGCTGCAACTGGAGAAAAGGCAGAAAGCAGACCGGAAGTCCTCCCCACCATCTGTGCTCCTTCCCCTCACCTGCACCTGCCTGTCTATGCAAATCATGAACCACTGGTAGTGGCACAGCCCTGAGAGACCCGGGCTAACATCTCACAAATGAGAATCCAAGCCCAAGAGAGATGTGGGGGTCCCTGAGGTGGTGCAGAAAGCCCACAGAAGGTGGAGAGTGGAGCTCAGAGGCGCTGTTTTATCCGCTATACTGATGTCACTTGGGAACAGAATCTTGGCATCAGCTCAGGAAGTCAGAAATAAAGAGCCTTTTCTCAAAAGTCCAGTGAGACTTGTTGAAATGATGGATGGGGAGCACACTCTATGCCTTACACGGGAGGTATGACAAGGTTTCCCAAACCAGCAGCCTGGGACCAAGGTAGGCACGTAAGAGGAGAATAACCAGACATGGCTGCCAGATGGGCCCTGGAGCATGGTCACTAGGAACTCTGGCCCAGACGCCAAAGGTACCTGACAGGGTCCACCCATCCGGTTATATGCTGCTCATCCTGGATATCCGTGTCCTCTTCAAGCACGAGAAAGGAGATCCGGAAGAGCAAGGCCATAAACAGGGAGGAGAAGAAGGTATGAATCTCCATCCGCCGACTCGGTTCAAGCAGGAGCTCTTGGATGGCCCTGGTGGCCTGAGGGTGGGGAGGAGAGCAGGGTCATCATCGACTTTATGTCTCAGGCCCTGTCCCCATGAAATCTTTGCCCATAACCTATCACCATGATGGCCTGGCCCAGAAAAGCCCACGCTGCCAGAGCAAGTCAAAAACTAAATTATTGTGAGCCAAGAAAATAAGAAGAAATTTCTAGAATGTTAAAATAGTCTCATCATTGTGGTGGTGGTTTTATTCTCTCATAGACTTGGAGAGTTAAGGCATACTGGGGTGTTTGTCTTACCTAAGCTCACCCAGGGAGACGGAGAAGCTAGTTCTTCTGTCACCCTACGAGGCAGAGACAACTAGAAAACCCTCCCTCCAACTACCATAAGACTCTGTCATTAGGATGTTCAACCAAACATGGATATGTAAAAGGGAGAATCCCCAAGAGCTCAAGGCAATGTGGGGCAGGACACCAGGAGGCTCCCCACCCAGCACCCAGCACCCAGCCCCCTCCATGGGCCCCTCCATACTATCAACGGAGAGATCTCCATCCTGTGGCTGGTCTCCTGTTCCTTTGATTTCTGGTATGGAGTCAGTTTCTGCATCAGAAATTCCATGATCACTTCATAGCCTTTGGGGAATGATGCCAGGATTTCCCAGGGCTTATGAACCACTCTGTAGAGGCAGAACCCCACCAACAGGGTCACCTTCCATTGATTCCACAGGGCTTCCAGGGAAAGGGATTCTGAGCTCCTTTGCCCAGGGTTCTAGCCCCTCTCTTTTTCTCCTTTCACTGTCATCATCTCCAGACCTCCCCATCCTCTGTCCTCTCACACAGAGCTAAACCCGGAGATGTTCTCTTGACCTGAGATCCTGATATGAGAGACTCTCTCAGGCCACACTTCAAAGCTGCAGATCAGTCAGAAGAGCCTCCTGTGGTGTCCTCTCTATTGCCTTGTCCAAGCTCTCCTTACCTACCTGATACTTATTAGACATTAAAATCTTAATTTCCCTAAGATTAAGGTTCTCTTAATTTTCTTAATTTCTTTTTTTTAAGATTTTATTTATTTATTTGACAGACGGAGATCGCAAGTAGGCAGAGAGGCAGGCAGAAAGAGAGACAGGGGGAAGCAGGCTCCCCGCTGAGCAGAGAGTCCGATGCGGGGCTCGATCCCAGGACGCTGAGATCATGACCGGAGCTAAAGGCAGAGGCTTAACCCACTGAGCCACCCAGGCGCCCCTCTTAATTTCTTTACAAAGAAATTATTTTCTGTCAGTGCTGTGCTGGCCAAGACCAAGCAAACACATTCCTTTCCCTCACTTCCCCTGACTGATACAAAAAACACAGGTCAATTATGAAAACCAACTACTTGTTTTTGAAAATTATTAATAGCAGATGGATTGGGGAAGGAAGCAACATATTTTTAAAGATCGTTATTTATTTGACAGAGAGAGACAGGCAGAAAGAGAACACAAGCAGGGGGAGTGGGGGAGGGAGAAGCAGGTCCCCTGAAGAGCACGGAGCCCAATTCGGGGCTTGATCCCAGGGTCCTGGGATCATGACCTGACCTGAAGGCAGACATTTAACGACTGAGCCACCCAGGCACCCCAGAAAGCACCAATTTAAAAAGCAACTCTTACTGGATGAGTTTCCCTGATTTCTTTTCTCTTTCATCTCCCAACTTGGACTTGAAGTTTGTCCTGGTGTTAAACTAAGCAGCAGGCACATGACACAAAATCTGAGTAAAACTCTCTCATTCTAGCAGAAGGTCTAGGAAAACGGGACCCTAGGACTTGTGACTTTATGAAAGAATGGGTAGAATCTTCATCTCTTTCCTCTCCCAACCCTGTCCTGAGGATTCCTCCAGAAGCCCACTTTGTGGTGGAAATGGAGGTGGCAACTGCAAGAAAACAGGGAAGTTGTGTCCCAGAGGGAATGTGTGTGTGTGGAAGGGAGAAACCCCTTTTCTCTCTACCTCTGTTCTCATGTTACCGCCCTAAACATGGACCCAGTTGTACAATTGTATTGGCACAAGCAGTAAATTATGAGAGAAAACCCAACTTTCTAGATAGAGGACTTGGAAAAGATGTTCCTGGAAGCCAGAAGGTGGGAGAAATCCAAAGAAAAAGGAGCGAGAGACAGAGGCATTCCTAATTCTGTAAACAAGCCAACACGTAAGTAAGTTCTGGAATCACTCCTTAGCTGCGCCTGCACAGGGTGGACCTAAATGACCCTTGAGAAGCAAGGGTCTATGTGTAGACCCAAAACAAAGCAGCATAGCAAAAGATTTAAAGGACTTAACAGACATTGAAATTACATCCAAGAGAAGGTGAGGCAGAACTTGCAGTCTAACCCATACACCAGGTTGATTGTTAAAAATATATATATATTCAGGAGAATTTAATAAGACCAAGAGCCTCAAAACATCATATTAAAAATGTCCAGACTACAATCCAAATTTAATTGACATACAAAGAACAAGATAATGTGATCAATTCTCAAGGAAAAAAAAATAATCAACAGATGCCAATCCTGAGGTTACCAAGATGTTGAAATTAGCAACTGAAGACATTTTTTTCCCCCAGATAAAGACTTTATGTAGACATTTTAAACATGCTCCATGAGGTAAAGATGAACACTGTTGGGATGAATGAAAAGACAGATGTTCTCAGCAAAGCTATTAAAAACGATTAAAAGAAAAACAGTATGAAATGGGAATTTTAGAATTGAAAAATAAAATACCTGAAATAAAAATTAACTGTCTGGGACCAATAGGAAATTGGAGGTGATAGAGAAAAGAGTTTATGAACTTGCAGCTATGTTAACAAAAATTACACAATCTGAAAAAAACAAATAAAAAAAAATTAACAGGGTTCCAGGTAGTTGTGAGACACCATCAAAAAGTCTAATATTCGGGGCGCCTGGGTGGCTTAGTGGGGTAAAGCCTCTGCCTTCAGCTCAGCTCATGATCCCAGGGCCCTGGGTTCAAGTCCCGCATTGGGCTCTCTGCTCAGCAGGGAGATTGCTTCCCCACCCCCCCACCCCCCGCCTCTCTGCCTACTTGTGATCTCTGTCTGTCAAATAAATAAATAAAGTCTTTAAAAAAAAAGTCTAATATTCTTGTCATTAGAATCTCAGAGAAGAAAGATACTGGTGCAGAAATTGTATCTGAAGAAATAATGGTTTAAAATGCCCCCAAATTTGGTGTAATACCAGACTCAAGAAGTTCAGTGAAGCTCAAACAATAAAGGATAAGGATAAACTCAAAGAAACCATGCCCCGACACAACATAATCAAACTTCCAAAAACCAATATTAAAAAAAAAATTCTTGTGGGGCACCTGGGTGGCTCAGTGGGTTAAGCCTCTGCCTTTGACTCAGGTCATGATCCCAGGGTCCTGGGATCAAGCCCCAAATCGGGCTTTCTGTTCAGTGGGGAGCCTGCTTCCTCCTCTCTCTCTGCCTCTGCCTGCCTCTGCCTACTTGTGATCTCTCTCTGTCAAATAAATAAATAAAATATTTTTAAAAAATATTGAAAGCAGCGAGGAAAAAAAATAGCACATTGCATATTGGAAAAATTGTTTGAATTATTGCAGATTTCCATCAGAGACCATACAGTCCAGAAGACAATGGAATAACATATTTAAAGTGATAAGGGGGGAAAAAAGCTATCAACCGAGAATTCTATATCCAATAAAAATATTCTTTAGAAATTAAGGTAAAATCAAGCCATTCCCAGATGAAAAAACTAAGGGTATTTGTCACCTGCAGACTTGTTCTGAATGACATGCTACAAGAAGTTTTTCAAGCTGAGGAGAAATTTTATCAGAAGGAAACTTGGAACTTCAATAATGAAGGAAGAGCAAAAAGAATGGGTAAATACTGGGGCAAATGTAATGGACTGTTTTTCTCACAAGTTTAAAAATAAGTATGATTATTGAAAGCAAAAGTTGTAACATTTTTTGGTGTGTTTCTTTAATGTGCTAGATATAATATGTGCTAGATATAATCATGTGCTAGATATAACTGAGAGACAAAGTAGGGAAGGAAAAGGAACTGGTATGCTGAAAGCTTCGACATTTTCTTGAAGTTGTAAAATATCAACTTTACATAGACTATGAAAATTTAGGTATGTTAAGAATCCTAAGACCCACTAAAATCGAGAACATTGGGACAAAACACAGAGGAGACAAACTGAAAACAAATCATAAAGTGGTAGACTTAAATCCAACCTATCTATATATCCATTCTCATTACAAGGAAAAAAATTTTTTTTGCTTTCTCTTTTTTTTTTCTGTATGAGATGATGATGCTAACCAAACTTACTACAGTAATCATTTCAAAATATATGTAAGTCAAACCATTATATTGTACAACTGAAATTTATACAGTGATGTATGTCAACTCTAGCTCAATAAAACTTAAAAAAAATCTAACCACATCATTAATTACATTAAATGTAATTGGTAGAGATAGTTAAATCAGATAAAAATACAGGACCCAACTATATGCTGTATACAAAAAACCCATTATAGATAAAATAATAAAAGAATGAAAAAAGATATTCCATGCAAAGGCAAATCAAAGGAAAGAATAACTAGCCATATTAATGTTAAACAAAGTAAAGTTTAAGACAATGAATACTACTAGTTTGAAGAGGGACATTAACTAATGTTAAAAGAGTCAATTCATCGAGATGTAGAAATCCTAAATGTGTACATACCTAACAAACTAACAACCTAACAACACTTCTAAGTAGAATCTTAGAAAAGATTTTTGAACTGAATGAAAATGAAAATACAACATATCAAAAAGTGTCGGATGCAGCTAAAGCTATGCTTAGAGGGAAATTGATCATATTAAGATGTTTGTTTAAAAAAAGTTCTCAAATCAGGGGTGCCTGGGTGGCTCAGTGGGTTAAGCCTCTGCTTTCAGCTCAGGTCATGATCTCAGGGTCCTGGGATGGAACTCCGCATTGGGCTCTCTGCTCAGTGGGGAGCCTGCTTCCTTCTCTCTCTCTGCCTGCCTCTTTGCCTAGTTGTGATCGGCCTGTCAAATAAATAAACTCTTTAAGAAAAAAAAAATTCTCAAATCACTAATCTACATTTCTACCTTAAGAAACTATAAAAAGATGACCAAATTAAATTCAAAACAAGCAGAACAAAGGAAATTCTCAAGAGCATAAATAAATAAAATGGAAGCAGAAAAACAACAGAGGGAAAGAGCAATAAAAGCTGGTTGTTAGAAATCATCAATAACATTAACAAACTGCTTTTGGTCAGCAAACTGACCAAAATGCAAAGAGAAGACAAAAAGTACCAATATCAGTAATGAAAGAGGGGAAATCATTAGTGACATTCAAAATTAATGAAAGAATACTATGACCTACTCCTTGATCATAAATAAGATAACTTAGATGAAATAGACCAATTCCTTGAAACACATGAAGTAACAACACTGACTGAAGAGGACATAGATAATCTGAGTGGCCCTATGCCTACTGAATAAATTGAATTCATAGTTTAAAAACTTCCAACAAATGAAACTCTAGATTCACATGTTTATATGCAATAAGCTGAACCTAGACTCAGATCCTCATACCTAAATTAACCAAAACTGAACCACACACTTACATAGAACACATGAAAGTACAAACCTCCTAGAAGAAAACATGGGAGAAAATCTGTGACCTTAAACACAATCCATAGAAAGAAAAAAAAAGATAAAATGGACTCCATCAAATTTAGAACTTTGCCAAAGACCCTCAAGAGAATGAAAAATAATCCACAAAATGAGAGAAATATTTGAAAATCATATAACTGGCGAAAAGACTTATAGCCATAATATATAAAGGACTGTCAAAACTCAATGATAAGAAGACAAACATCTCAATTAAGAAAGGAGTATGAGATTTAGGTACTTGAACAAAGAAGTTATGCGGATGGCAAGTAAACACATGAAATCATGCTCATCATCATTTGCTGCAATTAAATTAGGGCAAGGGCGCCTGGGTAGCTAAGTGGGTTAAGCCTCTGCCTTAAGCTCAGATCATGATCTCAGGGTCCTGGGATCAAGCCCTGCATCAGGCTCTCTGCTCAGCAGGGACCTCCTCCCCCCCCACCCCCACTCTCTCTGCCTGCTTCTCTGCCTACTTATGATCTCTCTCTGTCAAATAAATAAATAAAACCTTTAAAAAATTTTTTAAATAAATAAATTAGGGCAATGTAAATTAAAATGACAATGAGATGCCACTACACACTTGGTAGAATGACTAATTTTTTTTTTTTTCAGTGTAAATACCAAGTGTGAACGAGAATGGGAGCAACTGGAACTTCCTTATGTTGCTGGTGGGAATGGGAAAGCTACACATGAGAAACGGTCTGGCAGTTTCTTTTCAAGTTAAACATACATACTTCCCATATTACCCAGCAATGCAGTTCCTAGGAATTTATTCAAGAAAAAAGAAAGCTGATATCCACACAAAGAAAAACTGTACACAAATATTTATCTCTAGCTCTCTGTCAAACAAACAAACAAATAAATCTTAAAAAAAATTTTTTTTTTAATATAGATAAATTAGGAGTGCCTGGGAGGTTCAGTCAAGTGACCAACTCGTATTTCAGCTCAGATCATGATCTCAGGATCACGGGACCAAGCCCTGCATGGGGCTCTGCACTCAGCAGTGCAGTGGGGGGTCTGCCTGAGTCTGCCTGGGATTCTCTATTTGCCTCTCCTTCTGCCCCTTCCCCCCACTCACGCATGCTCTCTATCTCTCTATCTCTCTCTCAAATAAATAAATCTTTAAAAAATAAAAATAAATAAAAGTAGACATTATAAATTATACTTGGTGATAACCAATATGACTTTTTTTTTTACTTTTTCAAAATTTTGCATGCTTTCAAATTTGCTGCAATAAGCCCATATTACTTTGACAATCATCCTGCCTCCAAATAAGTAAGGAACCTGCTTGTATTAAAAATTGGGTACATTTTAAGAGTAAGCAAATTAGAAGACTGTCGGCGGCCGGTGGGTGGAATTGATGGTCACCTACCTTTGTGACTGATCCTCCATCTTAAATAGTGTCAAAATAACTTCATCAGTGTAGGTCTGGGCCAGCAGGTAAAGGATCTTCTCTATGGTCCCTTGGGCTGTGGTTTCAGTGATGTTGTTCACATTGTGGTAAATGTACTGGATGATTTCTGGCACCTGAAGTGGGGGAAGGAGGAGCAAGTTTCATTCTGGACACAGCCCCAGCTCATCAAGAGGCACGTAACCAAGCACCTTCTGTATAAAGTGTGTGTATGGTCACACACCAATGCAAACCAGTCCTCACCTGTCAGTGCCCAACTCTGGTCCTGCCACACCTATGTGGCTGGGGGCTCTTCTGTCCCCCATATTTTAGGAGGGGGAAAATAAAGAGCAGAAGGGAAGGATCACTCAAGTCATGCCTGGAAACCATGTCGTGAGGAATGAAGCAAGTGTCTGGGGATGAGTAACTCAGAGATGTGGGGATAGGAGACATCAAGTATATTATAGGGGAAGGCCAAGGCTCAGGCCTTATGGTTTACTAGCCGTGTGCACTCAGCAGGATGCCTACTGGTGAACAGCACAGGCCCTGGAGTCACACTGCCTGAATTTGAACTTCATTTCCTTGCTTACCAGTTGTATGACCTTGGCAAGTTTTTCATCCTCTCATGCATTACTTCCTCATATAGAAAATGAGAACAACTTTACCCACTTCAATGGCTCTGAGCTAATACACCTACATTGGTTGGAACAGTGTCTATTACACAAGAAGTGTTCAAGAAACTTCAGTTACTAAGGCTCTTAGCCTCCTTGAGACTTTTCCCCATTTCTAAAAAGAAAACCATTCCTTCCTTGCAGACCAGCTGTAAGAATTTGGTAGAATAACATGTGGACAAGGAAGGCTAGCAGAGTGCATGGCACCGAGTTTTAATAAAACCTGAATATTAATTGATTTCTGCGTAAGTCTAAAAAGCAAACTTGGGCCAAGGACTAGAAACTGTGGAGATGAATATTTCAGCTCACAATAAGGTAGAACTTTCTAATAATGAAAGTGATTCACAAATTAGAATGAGCTATCGTTTAAGGTTGTGAGCTTCCCAAAAATGCTTTCAGGAAAGTCTGACTATTCAAGAGTTAGGAATGTTCCAGAAGGGGTTACAGGCATTGAGTGGGAGGTTGCAGTGGTTGACATCGGGGGTGGCCTTCAGCTCAAAGAGCTTACTCCTGATCTGCTCTGAGGTATTCAGATGGCTCTCCAGGCCAGAGAGGGTGGCGAGGCTAAGGCTTGAGATAACTGGACCTATTGTAGAGATGTCATAACCAAGATAGAGGAGTAGGTTAGGCCAATGAGATGAGAGTAAATCTATCAATCCATAAGACCTTTATAAATGGGATATTAAGGGACAAAGATAAACTATGCTATCTCGATTTCACAGAGAACCAGTCCCACCTCTGACAAAAGAGCCCCTGCATTCCATCTCTGATTCATGTCAATGTCTCATAAATTCATATGTACATATGAAATACAGATACATGAGATAGATTGATAGATCAATAGATAGATGGATAGATTGATCAGTAGATAGACTGATCTCTGCCTTGACTGTACATTCTTCCACCTGAATGAAGAAGGCACCCACAGACCTAACATACTATTTGGAAATAGAAGGGATAACAGTTCTCTCTTGGTCCTGGGACCCCGCAGGCAGTAGTCTCCTGCTATAGATTTGACTCTATTCTTCCCTTTCTGATAGATGTGGAGGTTTCTTTTCCCATGGAAAGGCATCCTTTCCCATGGAAGGGCCTTTTACACAATTACAAACAACTCCTCATTTAACTTTTTCTCCTCTGAGTTACAGGATTTTCAATTCCTTAAACCCCAACCAGTAGGAAATAAAAGAGAACAAGATCCAAAACAGAGAGGAAGAATCTTCAATTGACCTTGAACCATTAAGCCCTTCAGAGCTGGTACCTTCCCAATTTCTGGCATAGAGTACTTCAGGATCATCTTTAGCATCTTGGAAGCTGCGAAGGCATCTTTCCTGTTGGCACTGGTCATGGCCTCCATTGACACCATTAGCACATCTGCTCTCTCTTCAGGGGTTAGGTATTTCCGGAAGAACTGACGAAAGAGGAGCAACAGCTGTCTCTGCAATGTCAGCATCCCACTCTGGCACTGCACAAAACCCCTGGACTCCAAAGAGACCAGTCAACTTGGGTCCAGTGGAGACACCCCTGGCCCGTATCTGGTTATTCTATGGTGTGAGACCAGGATCCCCAGGTAATAACAAGGGTCCAGACAACACGGTACAAGAGAACAATGAAAAGGCATTTCTATTTTGGATTTGGAATGTAATTAGGTGATACCATTTGGAAATGAGTTCTGATGTGTAGTGAGTTGACAGCATTCCAAGGGAAATAGTGACTACTGTGGTCTACACCAGGTGTGCCTCGTGTCTCTGGATCTACACACCCCAGGGATGCTTATTCACCCAAACAAGAAAGAGAATCTCGACTCTGCCTGGTTCTAGGCTGGGTGCTGGGGAGGAAGCCCACACACAAGACACCCCTTGCCTTTGCCCTCAAGAAAATTACTGTCTGGTCAGGGCAAGTAAATAGATATTCATGGTGCCAAGTGAGAAATGCCAGTAAGGGACACAATGGGGAGACCAAAGCTAGACTTGCAAGATTAGATGAGTCTTCCTAGAAGAAGTACCTCTGAAGTCCATACTTGGTGAAAATGGGGGAAAGAGTTCCAGGCAGGGAACAGACTGTGCAAAGTCCTGGAGAGAGAGGAGTTCAGTCCAGTCACTGTGCCCTGCAAGGAACCTGGACTTGGGGGGGGGGGATCCAGATAAGATGAGGCGAGGGAGCTGGGCAGGAGCCACATCGGGCCAGGCATCCCTGGCTGCTTGAAGTCTGGTCTTTAGGATAAGAACAATGGGGAATCTGGGCAAAGTCCAAAGGGGAATAATATGATGATATGTGCGTTTGAGAAATCTCTGAGGACAGTGTGGAAAATGGTGTGGTGAGGAGCACGGTCAGAAACAGGGCCATCGGGGCACCTCAGTGGCGTGGTGAGGAGCACAGTCAGAAACAGGGCCATCGGGGCACCTCAGTGGCTCAGTGGGTTAAGCCTCTGCTTTCAGCTCAAGTCATGATCTCAGGGTCCTGGGATCGAGCCCCACATTGGGCTCTCTGCTCAGCTGGGAGCCTGGTTCCCTGCTCTCTCTCTCTGCCTGCCTCTCTGCCTACTCATGATCTATGTCTGTCAAATAAATAAAAATCTTCAAAAAAAAAAAAAGAAAAAAGAAACAAGGCCATCAGCAGGAGGCCCAAGACTAGTGGTGAACAGAGTCAGAAGAGCCGCTGTGGCGCCGGGGCAGCATGAATGAAATTTCTTCCCATCCAGGATGACAATGGACAGATGGAGGATGGAACTGGATGTGGAACGTGAGGGGAGGGAAAGAAGGAAGAAGGATTCTTGGATATCTAACTGCCATGGCTGAAGTAGACTAAGCTTAGAGACACCATTGCTAAGACCAGCAATACGCCTATAGAATTAAAGTGAGGTCACAGATAAAGGGCCAGGAGCACAATCTGTGGGTGGGGGATGGGGTTGACTGTGCCCTTATTTTACAAACTCTCTCAATGACCCTCCAACTTCAGTCAACTCAAGTGAAGCTAGGGCAGTGGGCCTTATCCCTCCAGCATGCTGTCCACGAGATCTTAAAATTTAGGGGCCGTTCCCTGTGTCGGGGCGGTAGTCCTCTGTGGTCCCAGCCAGGCCCTCTGTAATCGCTACTCAGTCATCTTTCTCTCCCCTCTGGACGCTCCCCATCTGGGCACCCCACACATGGTGGAAGGCAAGGGTTACCATAGTGAGACTCTGTATGTTGGCAAAACATCCTCCCCGGAAATGCTTCTGCAAGTCCTTCAGGACGACCTCTGTCTTCTGTCTCACACCTCCGGTCCAAAAACAACAATTACAGGGCAGGGCCTTAACAGGGAGAAAGCAACACACCCTCCCTCCCTTCCCCTCCAAACCTCAGAGATCAACGGGGTTCAACAGGAGGAGTAACGTTTGCCCAGCAGAATAGGGAGAGCCTCCCTAGTGCCAGGCTGATGGGTGGAGGGAGACTGTCTCTGGGGAGGCAGTCTGGTCCACTGGCCCTGCTGTTCCTGTACCCATGCCACCATCCCCACCGTCCCCACCCCTCACCCTGACAGCTGAGCAAAACAGGAAGCACATTTTAATGAATCCTAAAAAGCCAAGGTTTCTGAAACTCCCATTAGGGCATACTTGCAAATCCCTCTGGCACCTCTCTAAGTGTGCGTGGCTGTCTGTATCTTTGTGCTTTTTTTGTTTGTTTGTTTTTTGTTTTTTGTTTTCTGGGGCAGAGAAGGTCTAGAACAAAGATTCCCAAGTTTGTTCCCAGCGAAAGGATGCCCATTTTCTCAGTCAGACACCCAGCAGGAGTGATGGGATCTCATGGGGGGCTGTGAACCTAGCTCCCCCTTTTTTCCAAGGATCTTCTAGAATCTTTTAAAACAGGGTGTTGCATCTGCATGGCGTTGGCGTTCTTTTAGATAAAGCCTGTTTACTCCAGTTGCCCCTGCAGGAGAGAACTGCTCTCTGGTGTGCCAGACACAAGGTCGGCACTCAGGGACCCGTACTGGTTTGCTCCTGTCACTCAGAGGGTCCCCACAGCGGCAGCCACGCAACGGCCCAGCTCGTATCACTTACTTCTGTGAAGCACAAGGGTTTTGAACAAGTAATGCAATGCCTCCGAGGCCCCTGTGCTGATCTCATAGTCGGTGTTCATGCAGAACAGGCCTAAGATGCCGACTAGCTTCCCACTCATGGAGAACTCCGTCATGTCCTGCCAGGAAGAGGAAACTTACCTTCCCGCCATCCCGCAAGGAGCTCCTCCCCACCATGACCGTTGTCCCCCTCCAACCTCCCCTTTCTTCCCACATCACTAAGGTATGTGCTTGTGTGTGGCCCCTTGCCCCACCAACTCCACACTCTGTCCTGGAGTGGGGGAGCATGGTACTAGTGGCCACCATGTCCTTGAAGATCCAGACAAGCAACGTAACTAACAAGAATGACCCCAAGTCTATCAACTCTCGGGTCTTCATCGGAAACCTCAACACAGCTGTGGTGAAGAAGTCAGATGTGGAGACCATTTTCTCCAAGTATGGCCGTGTGGCCGGATCAACACCCACGGAAACGGGGCAGTCAGACACCTCAAATATGTCAGCCGATGGAAAGCTACGGGCCCAACCCAGCCCTCCAGGCCAAGGTCTCCCACCAAGACTGAGCTATGTCTACACAATAGAGTTTACTAGCCAAGGGCACTATCCCATAGAAGCAGAAAAGGTACTCACGCTAAATAAATAGACCAATAAATAAGGCGCTCAGCCCTGCCGAGACCCAGGCTTTGCCAGGTGGCCCACGTTCAGAGAGGCAAGGCCCATGGGTCGGTCTCCCCCCGCAACCCAGGCACTCACCGACAGCTCCGGGAAATTGCAAATAAACCTCAGCATCCGGGCAATGGTGCCCAAGGCCCGGGTCTGTTCGTGCACTTTCTCTGACAGTGTTAGCCAAGGCAAGATGATCTGGAAAGGCAGCGTAGGAACACCACCAGTGTCTTCCATGGGGAACACTGTCCTCATCCCACCTTGCTTTGAATCTACCTCCCGACTGCCAGAAAGACAAACAGGTGCTCGCTCTGGCAGTTCATATGCCGAAGAGAAGAACAGACCATCTACTGTCAGAGGTTGGGGTGGACAGAGGGGTTGACTCCAGAGTCGTGAGGGGATGTGGGGGGATGGTAGAACAGCTCTGTAGCTTGAGTCTAGTTGTGTAGAAATGGCTGAGTTTGTAAAAAAAAAAAAAAAAAAAAATGCGGAACTACAGACTAGGAGGGGACATTATACTGTATGTAAATTATGCCTTAATAAAAATATGGGGGGGCGGAAACAAGGCAAAAAGAGAGAGAGAGAGAGACGTCCTTCAAAAAACTAAATAGTCCTTAAATATTTTTTTCAAAATTAATCCTCTTTCTTTTTTTTCTTTTTTTTTTTTTAAAGATTTTATTTATTTATTTGACAGAGGGAAATCACAAGTAGGCAGAGAGGCAGGCAGAGAGAGAGGAAGGGAAGCAGGCCCCCTGCTGAACAGAGAGCCCGATGTGGGGCTCAATCCCAGGACCCTGGGATCATGACCTGAGCCGAAGGCAGCGGCTTAACCCACTGAGCCACCCAGGCGTCCCAAAATTAATCCTCTTTCTGATCCCACTGTGCAAAGTCTAATATGCGATCATATAGTTTTTGTAGGAAAAATTGTGTCTAAATTTTTTTTGTTTTAGAATTACGTCAAGGTAGCAAATATAATCTAAATGTTGCATGTAAAAATTTTACTTTCGGGGTGCCTCGGTGGGTCAGTGGGTTAAAGCCTCTGCCTTCGGCTCAGGTCATGATCTCAGGGTCCTGGGATCGAGCCCCGCATCGGTCTCTCTGCTCAGCGGGGAGCCTTCTTCCTCCTCTCTCTCTGCCTGCCTCTTTGCCTGCTCTTTGCCTACTTGTGATCTCTGTCTGTTCAAATAAATAAATAAAATCTTAAAAAAAATTCTTACTTTCATCATTTTAATTTCACTTATTGAGATAAATCAATAAATGAAGTTTTAGAAACAATTTCAAGGGGTCCCTTTGGAGAGCACCATTTACTTTTGAATAATGAGGACCCCTATAGTGGATTTCCTGAGGACCCCATCCTGATGGAGAACCAAAGCTCTGCATCTTTGTTCCCTAGAAACTCAAATTATAATAGTGTGTTTCCTAGTCCACTTACAGTGCAGGTACCCACAAAGCACAGAAATGCTTCTCAACAAATGTAACAGAAATGAGACCTTCCAAAAAAACCGTGTCACTACTCCTAATATGGATAAGTTTCCTCTCTAGATGTGGCCCTCATCAAAGTTTTTCTTGTTTTTTGGGGGGGTTTTCTTTGTTTGGTTGGTTGCTTTTTAAAAATATTTTCTTTATTTAATAGAGAGAGACACAGTGAGAGAGAGAAAACAAGCAGGGGGAGTGGGAGAGGGAGATGCTCAGCAGGGACCCCGATTCGAGGCTCAATCCCAGGACCCTGGGATCATGACCTGAGCCAAAGGCAGACACTTAATGACTGAGCCACCTAGGCTCCCCCAAAGTTTTTTTTTTTAAAGACACCCAGGTGATCCTCTCTCCATATTGGTAGTCCCACATCATGTTTTATCTAAAATTATATTATCCTCAGGCATCATCATCATGGTGAGGAAAGTTGGTTTCAAGTGACTCGGCTATTTCCCCAATTCAGCTTCACCCCAGCGAGATGACAGCGTGTCATCACTAAGAATATTGGAAAGGCTCTAAAGACAGAGAGAGGGCAATACAAGAAGTGGTGTCCAAGTCACTGTGATGCTTGAGAGGTTTGAGAACCAAGGACCTCTGGGCTAGAAAGACCCCCCCACACACACATACCGATTGTCTTAATATTCCTTGTCTTTTCCCCCAAAAGACCAGATTTAAAACAGGGCTCCAGTGTGGCTGATTTTGACAGACACTTACCTCCAGGAAGTCCTGTAGTAATGCCATGCTGGGGTCCAGACCCTCCATTACGAGAGCTTGTAACAGGTCATCTAAGGCTTGGATCGTCTGACAAGTGAGGAGGCGTGACATGTAGGAGGACCGACAGCCACCAGGCCAGCTGGGCTCCCTGGGGCACTCCCCCATGTCCCTCAGACCCCTCCTCAGGAGGAAGAAGAGTGGGACCAGTCCAGCTGTGCCACCACAGTCCGATCTTCCCAAGTGCTGACCTCCATTGACCTCATGGGAGACTAGATTGGGACCCGTCCAAAAATCATAGGCCAAATAGTAAAATGTAGGCATCAGGCAGGTGTCCCCAACAAATACAGTCCCCATGAGGTTCTCACCATTAGGGACTCATGCTGTTAGATTAAGGAAGGCTCTATTTTTAAAACTGAAAATACTTGAGATTTGACAGTCTGCTTGGTCAGTTATTCCATAAAATCTGTGGGGTTTATCATCATATGGTCTCTTCTTAAGACAGAATCTGCCATGGAACCAGAGAAACGAGAGCCTTTGTGAGAGAGGCCACAGGCAGCGTGGGAACACGAGTCACTCCCTAGGAAGACAGGTGGTGAGGGTGAGGCCAAGGGGTTACTCCTCGGCAGAGTGAGGACCATGGGGCTCCGAGCTCCTGAAGGAGGGGCCAGAGAGGAGAGGAGAAGGGCTCAGGAGCTCAGAGGACAGAGCAAGCCTCAGAAGAGGAAACCTCCCCTGGGAGGCGATGCTGGGGATTACCTGGAGGTAGAGACTAGCACTCTCCCTTCGGTCTAGACTGGGCGCCATGAAGGGCAGAGAGAATGTGCTAGAGATGCAGGAATTTACCAGGTCCAGTTTCTGGGGTAAGTAGAATGGTGGATTCACCTGGCTGGGGTGAGAGAGAAGAAAAGACAAGAGAGCTTTGGAGGATATTAGTGACAAGGTGGGTTAGGCTTCTAGGTCCCTAAGGTAGAACCTGGTGTCCTACCTTTCCTGAGGCACAGGAAACAGTGTAGCCCTGAGTCCCCAGAAAATTGTCAATGGCTTCCTTGCCAGGGAGGGAGGTCCCTATCTTGGGAAGACCTCCCTACGCTGGGCATCCTAACAGGCTTCTAATAATGAAATCAGAGGTACCGCTACCACCCCTGGAGGCTGGTAGATGAGATGGTAATCATAGGGGCCTACCACCCACAGCCCAAAACTCAAGTCCCCAAACCTTCCCATTCCTCCCAACCCGAATGCTCTCGGCATCAGAGACCCAGGGGCTCAGAGGAGGAAACAGCAAAGAAGGAACCTCAGGGCCACGATGCAGAGCATGGCTTGCTGACGCACATTGCTGACCAAGACCTCGGTGGATTCTTCAAGGATTAGTACCTAGAAGGGCCAGGAGGAAACAAGAATTTCCTCAGAGAGCGGGACCAGCTCTTGGCTCTGGGAGCTGGTCATCCTCCTCCCTGGATGACCAACTCCCAGAAGAGCTCGGGGTCTTTCTCACCTCAATTTTCTTGGCCAGAATGGATTTGGGAAAGTAATCATTCATATTGCCATTTGGCTGGGAGCGAACAGCGCTGCTCAGGGTATCCACAGCCCTCAGGAACTTCAGCTTGTCTGACTGGGACTAGGAAAGAACACAGAAACTGCCTGCCTATGGGCCAGGCCTCAGTCCTTAGTCCCTCCTACAGGCCGGACCTGCGGCTTGTACCCCCAGACCCTGTCCCTTGCCGTCAGCCCAGCCCTCAGGGCAGCCGGGATGGGGAGATGGATAGCTCGCTTGATTTCCTCATCAGTTCCTGCATCATCTAGACTGACACTCATCAATGTCCTGGCCCCCTCAGAGCCCGCTGGGGCCTGTAGAGCTAGGAGTCCATAAGAAAGTTTCTTTTGCGCAGATCCTGTCTGCTGACTTGACTTAAGATTGTTCGGGTCAGAGGGCAAAAAAGGGCTGAATTTCGGGGTGCCTGGGTGACTCCGTCAGTTAAGCATCTGACTCTTGATTTCAGCTTAGATCTCAGGGTTGTGAGAGGGAGTCCTTCGTGGGGCTCCATGTTGGGCTTGGAGCCTGCGTAAGATTCTCTCTCTTCCTCTTCTTCTGCCCTTCCCCACCTTCTTTAACTCTCTCTTTTCCCTCTTCTATGGAAAAAAAAAAAAAAAAAAAAGCTGAATTTCAGGTGAATTCCAAGACAGGGCTAGTATTCAAAACCCAAGGAAGCATGAGTGCTCACTTCCTCACTTTTTTCTTCTTTCCTCCTCAGCTCTCAAAACGGTTCAGAGGATTTCCTTACCACTTGTCCTTGTTCTAAAAATTCCAAAATGAATTCACAGGCATCTCTTTCTGACTGGCGCAATCCTGCAAAGGGATGGAGTCGGAAGGAGTTTGGCTGATTATCTCAGATGGAATAGGAAAGCAGGGCCATTCTAGCCCCTACCCTCTACCAGGAAGGCTCAGAAACCATCAGAGCCTGGGTGTGTGTCCCAGCTCCAAGAACCAGCTTCTCCAGGCCTATGACCTAGTGGGGACCTCTGGAGCCTGAGTGGAGAGGCAGTCAGTGGGAACATACGTAAGAGTTCTGCATCACGAATGGCCAGGGACAGAAGGACAATTGTAAAGAGAGAGAACTTTAAGTCACCCCCAGTGGCCGCACATTATTGGAGCTGTCCTAGAGAGGCTTTTAACATCCTGAATATGAATGAACTCGAAACCTCAAATCAGCCTTGGAAGCTTCATTGTCAACTGGGCTGGTAAAGGCCTCTGGGAGAGCCTCCCTGAGTAGGAATCCAGGTGTAGTAGACACAGAGGCTGGGGAGTAACGCTAAGAACAGAGCCTGTCCATCCCAAGGGCTGTCAGACCTTGGAGATGGTAGCAATGCTAGGGCCAGAGCAATAGAAGCAAGGCCCCTTCACCAGCAGAGGGCTCTGGGGGTGGGGCTTAAAGCCATGGCTCAGCAATTAAACATCTTTCTGCCTGAGTTCAAAGCTCAGCTCTTCTATTTTATTGGCCCTGTGAGCTTCAGCAAGGTAAGTCTCTCAACAAGTGCGAAGATGATAGCATCTATTATTGTTGTGATAATTCAATGACTGAATGCATATCAGGAGCAATCTTGAACAGATTAAATATCCCCTAGCTCCAGTTCTATTACCTTAATATGGGGACAATAATAATCACAGTATGTATGTATTATTATGAGGTGTGAGTTAATTAATTCATAATTAATTTGAATTAATGCATTTGTTAATTCATTTATAATTAGTAAATTCATAATTAATTCACTCATGTAAAAAATAGGATAATCCCTACACATAGCAGGAAATTAATAAATTCATTCTTGGGCATATATTTATTGAGCACCTTCTATGTAAAAGGCACTCTTTTAAGTCCAGCTTACAGACATAGAGCTTACATACCAAGTGGTTCCTTCACAGAAACTACTGTTACTACTGTTCTAAAGGTATTCTTTTTGTAATTTTTCATATAGGTTAGTATATATACACAGGAGGTCAGAGAAAATGTCATTGATTAAATTTGAGTAGTCTTCAAGGGTCGGTCCTTCAAATGAGGACCAAACCATACAAGATATCTAGGGAAAGAGCACTCTAGGCCAAAGGAACAGCACATGCAAAGGCCCGGAGGCAGGATCATGCTGCCATGGTCAGGGAACAGCAAGGAGTATGTACCTGAGCAGGAAGAGCAGGGAGAATGGCAGAAGACAAAAGCAGAGCAGTGATGGGACAGGTCATGCGGGCCTTGCAGGGCCCATGGCAAGGATTGCTGTAAGGACTCAGGCTTTTGCTCTGAATGGGATGGGGGCCCTGGGGAGGCTTTGCATTAAAGAGTGGCATGGTCTGACTTTTGTTTAACAAGATCACTCTGGCTGTTCAGTTGAGAAAAGATAGGCATGGAAACAGAACATGGCAGGGGGCGTGGATGTTGGCTCCCCCTGAGTAGCTGTGAGCTGGGTGAGATTGAATTCAAAGCCCCAGTGTCCTCTTCCCTGCCCAGCTCCTGGCTTTTCATGGAGGCAGGTCTGCAAGCGGACAAGTACCCAGAGCCTAGAGCTGTGAAGGGAGCAGCCAGAAGGGGGCTGACTCGTGTCCATGAAGTGACACCTCAAGCCAGGGCTGGGCAATCACCGTCACCTCTGAGACTGAAATGGCTTGAAACACAGCCTGGTCCAGGGCCAGCTGCTCACCCGCTAAGTTAGGATTCCAAGAGACTTGGCCGGTCGATTGCGAAAAAGTTACTCTGTGTGGCTTTTGCTTGTTAGGGTGTGGATTCCTCTGCATGCTTGGGGCGGCAGCCTGCAGCTGGTGATGAGGACCGTAGGAAGGACGGGCGTCAGCGCTTCTTCCTAGGGAGGCGGCCTCGCCACCGGCAGGTGAAGCTGCAGGAGGCAGGCCATTTATAAGAAAAGGAACTGGCGGGGTGATGCCAGTGCTTGGCCCCACCATCAGCTTTCCTTTCCCTCCCCATGGGAAGATAGGGGCCCCTCGGAAGGGCCCTGATTCACCCCGGCTTGCCTACAAGTCTTCCATTCAGGGCTCTCATGGGCAAATTTCAGATTCAGAAGGGTCTCCCCGAGGCCTCGTTACTACTGTCTAAAATACAGAATCAGGGACCTGCAGTGTCCCTCCGTCTGCCTCTGGGCCGAGTTGCCTCTGGGAGTCTTGCTGCTAAAATCCTCCATCTCCCTTGTACCAGAGGCTTCTGTCCCCATTCTCCAATTCCGAATCCCATTCTGCCCTGTGGTAGGGGAGCTAAGAGCCTGTAAATGTCGGCCCCTCCCAGACAATGCCCAGGAACACCTGCTTGTGGGCCAGGAGACCAGTGCCCCACACCTTGGGTCCCCAGACTCGCATATCCGATTGCTGGCTGTCCTTAGGAGAGCCTCGACACACAGCCCTAACCCCTGCTTCCTTTTGTCCCCCCATATGTTAGCTGGTCTCCGCCAGTCCTTTTCTGGGGAGCTTCCACCTCTGACAGGGGGTCCCCTCAGCACCCCCAGCACCCAGTCAGCTTCCCTGGGCCTAAGGCATCAAGTTGTCTACAGCACAGGATCAAGAACCCCGTTATCAGCAGCTCAGCCAAGTTGAAGATGCTTAGGTCCATGATCGGGGTGCTCTGTCCTCCAGAGACCCCTGGAATCCCCTTCCCTCCACCAGCCCACCTCCATCAGGAACACAGCACTACCCCCCACCCCCACAGGCCTAAGAAAGCCAAGTCCCTGAAGCCCACCGATTCCCACCGTCCCCAGGGCTCAGCACCCAGGGCCAGCCTGGAGTCACCCCTACCCGCAGCCATCAGCCCTTTGCTGTGGAGGACAACAGGCAGGCAGAGACCATTTACCTGACACACAGGGCACCTCAGATCCGGGGCTCACGCTTCTCCTGGGCCTTGTGGCTCCAGGGGGCGCTGCACTCCCGGGTCCTGTAGCGGCCCCTGCAGGCCAGGCCAGGAGGTGGTCCAAACTGGAACTTTCCACCCCTGCGCCACCCCATGGTCCTGTGTAGAACAAGGGGCTGAGGGCGATCCTGCCCCCATAGGGCGGAGGAGACCTTGTGGAGAATGCCCCCTCCTCCCAACCCCAGGGAAACTCCCCCGTTGTCCAGCTTTGGAGAAGGGGCTGCTTCTTGTGGGAACCTCCACTCTGGTCAGCCAAGAACACAGCTTCAGGGAGCAGAACACTCCTAGTCACACGCATCACTAACCAAGGCCCAGCCTGGCTCAGGGGAAGACTTCAGACCTCCTGAAGCTGCCACAAAGTCCCCTGCCCTTGAGAAAGCGACTCTCAGAGCCCATCTCCTCAAGCCCTGGAGACCTAGGGAGCAGAACACTCCTAGTCACACGCATCACTAACCACGGCCCAGCCTGGCTCAGGGGAAGACTTCAGACCTCCTGAAGCTGCCACAAAGTCCCCTGCCCTTGAGAAAGCGACTC